>NW_028322239.1:10000000-10151718 GCF_059928025.1 Delphinapterus leucas
AGAAGTGTATGGTGTTTCCTGAAACACCTAAAACACAAGCCAAAGGAGCCTACAGCACTTCCACATATGGTCCTATAGCTTAGGGAAATTAAAATCAAAAACACACAGCCACCCCTGAGTTTCAGACGGCTCTGTTTACAAGAACCTCGTCTACGGTACAAGTTAAATATCCCAGAATGCGAAAAATGGATAAAGAAGTTGTGGTACGTACGTACAATGGAATATCACTCACCAATGAAGTCTATGTCATCTGGCCCGTCCTGGCATAATGAGTGGATTCAGGTATGATGATTCTAAGTGAAATAAGTCACACAGAAAATGAAACATCATAAGATGTCACTAATACACGGAATGTAATCTTGGCTACACATGAACTGAATTACAAAACAGAACAGGGTCTCAAATTAAGAAAACCAACTTATGTTTGCTTAAGGGGAAAGGTGAGTTGGGGGCCTGCATAAAACCAGAGATAGAAATTAGCACAGATACCATTCCTTACGTCAAATATGTAATAGTCAAGACCTACCCCTTGCTCAACCAAATGGGCTAAGCACCCTATATTCAACGCCTAGGAATACACCTGACTAGAAAGAATCTTCAAACCCATGGATTTATATGTCTCCATAAGAGAATCAAGCGTGTGTACAGCTGCATGAAGGCAGCAGAGACAATCCGATAAATCCCATTATTAAATGAATTATAAAAAGAAAACACAATGACAGTGAAATAGAGAGCAATTCTTAAATAATTCATTCAGGGCTTGTGATGAAACCTGGATTTACCTCATCTACACCCAGAGCTGAGTGAGACATAAGGTTGGACACTTCGGGCTGATAGCATTGGTGAGGTTCGATGAGCAAATGCAGACCATTTGAAGTCATACTGCATGGTACCCATTCCGTGGGTCCCAACTCTCCAGGTTTAAGCGATTCTTCCTTCAGCTAAAACATGCATGGGAAACCCACAGTATGGTGCACCGTGTGACCGGGAAACGTTTTCAAATGCATCTCAGTTTTCGTCCCCATTTAGTCGGGTTCACAATTCCAGACGCTTTACTAACACTCTCCCCACATGGAGAGCCAGTGCCTGTAACCTGCTGTTTGGCACAGTTTGCAATTTCTGCGCAATATGAACAGGAATAGGGAGAACCAATGAGAGCCTAGCTGTAGGTGTCTGCACGGGCAAATTTAACGCTCATTTCCAACCAGGAATAGGAATTAACCAAACGCTCAGCATGCCGTGCCGGAACCAGATTAGGGCCTGGATCAATCCTGAGGGTTTGTGGCCAGCTTACAAGAAAGCGATTTGAAGAAAGGAGCTCAGGGGCACTGTAATTCACACACCTGCAGATTTATAAATGACAGCTATCGTCCAATAATATATTGAAGGAAGGCTGCGAAGAGGACTTGAAAGCGGGGCAGAATTGCAGGAAAACGATTTCAGGGTGTAGACTGGAATTGCATTTAAAGCATAGGAAAAGAGGCAGAACGTCGACAATGATGCACTTGGCCAAAAAGGGCATATGCGTTTTTTCCGGAATATATTCAGGAAAAAACGCATACGCACTTTCTGGCCAACCAAGTAAGCATGTTAAACAAATCTGCACTACAATGAAGTCTCACTGCCCCCCGGTCAAAAGGGCCATTGAAAAAAGTGTAAAATCCAGAAAGGCAGTACAGGCCATGGAGAACAGGGAGCCTTGTTATGCTGATGGGTGGGATGTAAATTGCCAAGAGACACTCTGGAGAAGTGTATGGTGTTTCCTGAAACACCTAAAAAACAAAGCAAGAGAGCCTACGGCACTTCCACTTATGGTCCTATAGCTTAGGGATATTAAAACCAAAAACACACAGCCACCCCAAAGTTTCAGACGGCTCTCTTCACAAGAACCTCGTCTACGGTACAAGTTAAATATCCCAGAAAGCAAAAAATGGATAAAGAAATTGTGGTACGTACGTACAATGGAATATCACTCACCAATGAAATCTATATCATCAGGCCCGTCGTGGCATAATGAGTGGATTCAGGTACAATGATTCTAAGTGAAATAAGTCACACAGAAAATGAAACATCATATCACTAATACACGGAATGTAATCTTGGCTACACATGACCTGAATTACAAAACAGAACAGGGTCTCAAATTTAGAAAACCAACTTATGTTTGCGTAAGGGGAAAGGTGAATTGGGGTGCTGCATAAAACCAGAGTTAGAAATTAGCACAGATACCATTCCATCTGTCAAATACGTAATAGTCAAGACGTACCACTTGCTCAACGAAATGGGCTAAACACCCTATATTCAACGCCTAGGAATACACCTGACTAGTAAGAATCTTCAAACCCATGGATTTATATGTCTCCATAAGAGAATCAAGCCTGTGTACAGCTGCATGAAGGCAGCAGAGAAAATCCGATAAATCCTATTATCAAAATGAATTACAAAAACAAAACACAATGACAGTGAAATAGAGAGCAATGCTTAAATAATTCATTCAGGGCTTGTGATGCAACCTGCATTTACCTCATCAAAACCCAGAGCTGAGTGAGACATAAGGTTGGACACTTCGGGCTGATAGCATTGGTGAGGTTCGATGAGCAAATGCAGACCATTTGAAGTCATACTGCATGGTACCCATTCCATGGGTCCTAACTCTCCAGGTTTAAGCGATTCTTCCTTCAGCTAAAGCATGCATGGGAAACCCACAGTATGGTGCACCGTGTGACTGGGAAACGTTTTCAAATGCATCTCAGTTTTTGCCCCTTTTACTCGGGTTCACAATTCCAGACCCTTTACTAACACTATCCCCACTTGGAGAGTCAGTGCCTTTAACCTCCTGTTTGGCACAGTTTGCAATTTTTGCGCAAGATGAACAGGAATAAGGAGAACCAATGAGAGACTAGCTGTAGGTGTCTGCACGGGCAAATTTAACGCTCATTTCCAACCAGGAAGAGGAATTAACCAAAGGCTCAGCATGCCGTGCCGGAACCAGATTAGGGCCTGAAGCAATCCTGCGGGTTTGCGGCCAGCTCACAAGAAAGCGATTTGAAGAAAGGAGCTCAGGGGCACTGTAAGTCACAAACCTGCAGAGTTATAAATGACAGCTATCGTCCAAAACTATATTGAAGCAAGTCTGCGAAGAGGACTTGAAAGCGGGGCAGAATTTCAGGAAAACGATTTCAGGGGGTAGACTGGAATTGCACTTAAAGCATAGGAAAAGAGGCAGAACGTCAACAATGATGCACTTGGACAAAAAGGGCGTATGCGTTTTTTCTGGAATATATTCAGGAAAAAACGCATACGCCCTTTTGGCAAACCAAGCAAGCATGTTAAAGAAATCTGAACTACAATGAAGTCTCACTGCCCCCCGGTCAAAAGGGCCATCTGAAAAAAGTGTAAAATCCAGAAATGCAGCACAGACCATGGAGAACAGGGAGCCTTGTTATGCTGATGGGTGGGATGTAAATTGCCAAGAGCCACTCTGAAGAAGTGTATGGTGTTTCCTGAAACACCTAAAAAACAAAGCAACGGAGCCTACGGCACTTCCACTTATGGTCCTATAGCTTAGGGAAATTAAAATCAAAAACACACAGCCACCCCAAAGTTTCAGACGGCTCTGTTTGCAAGAAACTCGTCTACGGTACAAGTTAAATATCCCAGAAAGCGAAAAATGGATAAAGAAGTTGTGGTACGTACGTACAATGGAATATCACTCACCAATGAAATCTATGTCATTTGGCCCATCGTGGCATAATGAGTGGATTCAGGTACGATGATTCTAAGTGAAATAAGTCACAAAGAAAGAGAAACATCATAAGATATCACTAATACACGGAATGTAAACTTGGCTACACATGAACTGAATTACAAAACAGAACAGGGTCTCAAATTTTGAAAACCAACTTATGTTTGCTTAAGGGGAAAGTTGAGTTGGGGTGCTGCATAAAACCAGAGATAGAAATTAGCACAGATACCATTCCATACGTCACATACGTAATAGTCAAGACCTGCCCCTTGCTCAACGAAATGGGCTAAACACCCTCTATTCAATGCCTAGGAATACACCAGACTAGTAAGAATCTTCAAACCCATGGATTTATATGTCTCCATAAGAGAATCAAGCGTGTGTACAGCTGCATGAAGGCAGCAGAGAAAATCCGATAAATCCTATTATCAAAATGAATTACAAAAACAAAACACAATGACAGTGAAATAGAGAGCAATTCTTAAATAATTCATTCAGGGCTTGTGATGCAACCTGCATTTACCTCATCTACACCCAGAGCTGTGTGAGACATAAGGTTGTACACTTCGGGCTGATAACATTGGTGAGGTTCGATGAGTAAATGCAGACCATTTGAAGTCATACTGCATGGTACCAATTCCAAGGGTCCCAAATCTCCAGGTTTAAGCGATTCTTCCTTCAGCTAAAACATGCATGGGAAACCCACACTATGGTACACCGTGTGACCGGGAAACGTTTTCAAATGCATCTCAGTTTTCGTCCCCTTTTACTCGGGTTCACAATTCCAGACCCTTTACTAACACTATCCCCACTTGGAGAGTCAGTGCCTTTAACCTGCTGTTTGGCACAGTTTGCAAATTCTGCGCAAGATGAACAGGAATAGGGAGAACCAATGAGAGACTAGCTGTAGGTGTCTGCACGGGCAAATTTAACGCTCATTCCCCACCAGGAAGAGGAATTAACCAAAGGCTCAGCATGCCCTGCCGGAACCAGATTATGGCCTGAAGCAATCCTGCGGGTTTGCGGCCAGCTCACAAGAAAGCGATTTGAAGAAAGGAGCTCAGGGGCACTGTAATTCACAAACCTGCAGAGTTATAAATGACAGCTATCGTCCAAAACTATATTGAAGCAAGGCTGCGAAGAGGACTTGAAAGCGGGGCAGAATTGCAGGAAAACGATTTCAGGGGGTAGACTGGAATTGCACTTAAAGCATAGGAAAAGAAGCAGAATGTCAACAATGATGCACTTGGACAAAAAGGGCGTATGCGTTTTTTCCGGAATATATTCAGGAAAAAACGCATACGCCCTTTTGGCAAACCAAGCAAGCATGTTAAAGAAATCTGCACTACAATGAAGTCTCACTGCCCCCCGGTCAAAAGGGCCATCTGAAAAAAGTGTAAAATCCAGAAATGCAGCACAGACCATGGAGAACAGGGAGCCTTGTTATGCTGATGGGTGGGATGTAAATTGCCAAGAGCCACTCTGAAGAAGTGTATGGTGTTTCCTGAAACACCTAAAAAACAAAGCAACGGAGCCTCCGGCACTTCCACTTATGATCCTATAGCTTAGGGAAATTAAAATCAAAAACACACAGCCACCCCAAAGTTTCAGACGTCTCTGTTTGCAAGAAACTCGTCTACGGTACAAGTTAAATATCCCAGAAAGCGAAAAATGGATAAAGAAGTTGTGGTACGTACGTACAATGGAATATCACTCACCAATGAAATCTATGTCATCTGGCCCATCGTGGCATAATGAGTGGATTCAGGTACGATGATTCTAAGTGAAATAAGTCACACAGAAAATGAAACATCATAAGATATCACTAATACACGGAATGTAATCTTGGCTACACATGAACTGAATTACAAATGAGAACAGGGTCTCAAATTTAGAAAACCAACTTATGTTTGCTTAAGGGGAAAGGTGAGTTGGGGTGCTGCATAAAACCAGAGATAGAAATTAGCACACATACCATTCCATACGTCAAATACGTAATAGTCAAGACCTACCCCTTGCTCAACGAAATGGGCTAAACACCCTATATTCAATGCCTAGGAATACACCTGACTAGTAAGAATCTTCAAACCCATGGATTTATATGTCTCCATAAGAGAATCAAGCGTGTGTACAGCTGCATGAAGGCAGCAGAGAAAATCCGATAAATCCTATTATCAAAATGAATTACCAAAACAAAACACAATGGCAGTGAAATAGAGAGCAATTCTTAAATAATTCATTCAGGGCTTGTGATGCAACCTGGATTTACTTCATCTAAACCCAGAGCTGAGTGAGACATAAGGTTGGACACTTCGGGCTGATAGCATTGGTGAGGTTCGATGAGCAAATGCAGACCATTTGAAGTCATACTGCATGGTACCCATTCCATGGGTCCCAACTCTCCAGGTTAAGCGATTCTTCCTTCAGCTAAAACATGCATGGGAAACCCACATTATGGTGCACCATGTGACCGGGAAACGTTTTCAAATGCATCTCAGTTTTTGCCCCTTTTACTCGGGTTCACAATTCCAGAACCTTTACTAACACTCTCCCCACTTGGAGAGTCAGTGCCTTTAACCTCCTGTTTGCGACAGTTTGCAATTTCTGCGCAAGATGAATAGGAATAGGGAGAACCAATGAGAAACTAGCTGTAGGTGTCTGCACGGGCAAATTTAATGCTCATTTCCACCAGGAAGAGGAATTAACCAAAGACTCAGCATGCCGTGCCGGAACCAGATTTGGGCCTGAAGCAATCCTGCGGGTTTGCGGCCAGCTCACAAGAAAGCGATTTGAAGAAAGGAGCTCAGGGGCACTGTAATTCACAAACCTGCAGAGTTATAAATGACAGCTATCGTCCAAAATATATATTGAAGGAAGGCTGCGAAGAGGACTTGAACGCAGGGAAGAATTGCAGGAAAACGATTTCAGGGGGTACACTGGAATTGCATTGAAAGCATAGGAAAAGAGGCAGAACGTCGACAATGATGCACTTGGCCAAAAAGAGCGTATGCGTTTTATCCTGAATATATTCAGGAAAAAACGCATACGCTCTTTTTGGCCAACCAAGCAAGCATGTTAAAGGAATCTGCACTACAATGAAGTCTCACTGCCCCCCGGTCAAAAGGGCCATCTGAAAAAAGTGTAAATTCCAGAAATGCAGCACAGGCCATGGAGAACAGGGAGCCTTGTTATGCTGATGGGTGGGATGTAAATTGCCAACAGCCTCTCTGGAGAAGTGTATGGTGTTTCCTGAAACACCTAAAAAACAAAGCAACAGAGCCTACGGCACTTCCACTTATGGTCCTATAGCTTAGGGAAATTAAAATCAAAAACACACAGCCACCCCAAAGTTTCAGACGGCTCTGTTTACAAGAACCTCGTCTACGGTACAAGTTAAATATCCCAGAAAGCGAAAAATGGAGAAAGAAGTTGTGGTACGTACGTACAATGGAATATCACTCACCAATGAAATCTATGTCATCTGGCCCGTCGTGGCATAATGAGTGGATTCAGGTACGATGATTCTAAGTGAAATAAGTCACACAGAAAATGAAACATCATAAGATGTCACTAATACACGGAATATAATCTTGGCTACACATGAACTGAATTACAAATGAGAACAGGGTCTCAAATTTTGAAAACCAACTTATGTTTGCTTAAGGGGAAAGGTGAGTTGGGGTGCTGCATAAAACCAGAGATAGAAATTAGCACAGATACCATTCCACACGTCAAATATGTAATAGTCAAGACCTACCCCTTGCTCAACGAAATGGGCTAAACACCATATATTCAACGCCTAGGAATACAACTGACTAGTTTGAATCTTCAAACCCATGGATTTATATGTCTCCATAAGAGAATCAAGCGTGTGTACAGCTGCATGAAGGCAGCAGAGAAAATCCGATAAATCCTATTATCAAAATGAATTACAAAAACAAAACACAATGACAGTGAAATAGAGAGCAATTCTTAAATAATTCATTCAGGGCTTGTGATGCAACCTGGATTTACCTCATCAAAACCCAGAGCTGAGTGAGACATAAGGTTGGACACTTCGGGCTGATAGCATTGGTGAGGTTCGATGAGCAAATGCAGACCATTTGAAGTCATACTGCATGATACCCATTCCGTGGGTCCCAACTCTCCAGGTTTAAGCGATTCTTACTTCAGCTAAAACATGCATGGGAAACCCACAGTATGGTGCACCGTGTGACCGGGAAACGTTTTCAAATGCATCTCAGTTTTCGTCCCCTTTTACTCGGGTTCACAATTCCAGACCCTTTACTAACACTCTCCCCACTTGGAGAGACAGTGCCTTTAACCTGCTGTTTGGCACAGTTTGCAATTTCTGCTTAAGATGAACAGTAATAAGGAGAACCAATGAGAGACTAGATGTAGGTGTCTGCACGGGCAAATTTAATACTCATTTCCCACCAGGAAGAGGAATTAACCAAAGGCTCAGCATGCCGTGCCGGAAACAGATTAGGGCCTGAAGCAATCCTGCGGGTTTGCGGCCAGCTCACAAGAAAGCGATTTGAAGAAAGGAGCTCAGGGGCACTGTAATTCACAAACCTGCAGAGTTATAAATGACAGCTATCGTCCAAAAATATATTGAAGGAAGGCCTGCGAAGAGGACTTGAAAGCGGGGCAGAATTGCAGGAAAACGATTTCAGGGGGTAGACTGGAATTGCACTTAAAGCATAGGAAAAGAGGCAGAACGTCAACAATGATGCACTTGGACAAAAAGGGCGTATGCGTTTTTTCTGGAATATATTCAGGAAAAAACGCATACGCCCTTTTGGCAAACCAAGCAAGCATGTTAAAGAAATCTGCACTACAATGAAGTCTCACTGCCCCCCGGTCAAAAGGGCCCTCTGAAAAAAGTGTAAAATCCAGAAATGCAGCACAGACCATGGAGAACAGGGAGCCTTGTTATGCTGATGGGTGGGATGTAAATTGCCAACAGCCACTCTGAAGAAGTGTATGGTGTTTCCTGAAACACCTAAAAAACAAAGCAACGGAGCCTACGGCACTTCCACTTATGGTCCTATAGCTTAGGGAAATTAAAATCAAAAACACACAGCCACCCCAAAGTTTCAGACGGCTCTGTTTGCAAGAAACTCGTCTACGGTACAAGTTAAATATCCCAGAAAGCGAAAAATGGATAAAGAAGTTGTGGTACGTACGTACAATGGAATATCACTCACCAATGAAATCTATGTCATTTGGCCCATCGTGGCATAATGAGTGGATTCAGGTACGATGATTCTAAGTGAAATATGTCACACAGAAAGAGAAACATCATAAGATATCACTAATACACGGAATGTAAACTTGGCTACACATGAACTGAATTACAAAACAGAACAGGGTCTCAAATTTTGAAAACCAACTTATGTTTGCTTAAGGGGAAAGGTGAGTTGGGGTGCTGCATAAAACCAGAGATAGAAATTAGCACAGATACCATTCCATACGTCACATACGTAATAGTCAAGACCTACCCCTTGCTGAACGAAATGGGCTAAACATCCTCTATTCAATGCCTAGGAATACACCAGACTAGTTAGAATCTTCAAACCCATGGATTTATATGTCTCCATAAGAGAATCAAGCGTGTGTACAGCTGCATGAAGGCAGCAGAGAAAATCCGATAAATCATATTATCAAAATGAATTACAAAAACAAAACACAATGACAGTGAAATAGAGAGCAATTCTTAAATAATTCATTCAGGGCTTGTGATGCAACCTGCATTTACCTCATCTACACCCAGAGCTGTGTGAGACATAAGGCTGTACACTTCGGGCTGATAACATTGGTGAGGTTCGATGAGCAAATGCAGACCATTTGAAGTCATACTGCATGGTACCAATTCCAAGGGTCCCAAATCTCCAGGTTTAAGCGATTCTTCCTTCAGCTAAAACATGCATGGGAAACCCACAGTATGGTACACCGTGTGACCGGGAAACGTTTTCAAATGCATCTCAGTTTTCGTCCCCTTTTACTCGGGTTCACAATTCCAGACCCTTTACTAACACTATCCCCACTTGGAGAGTCAGTGCCTTTAACCTGCTGTTTGGCACAGTTTGCAAATTCTGCGCAAGATGAACAGGAATAGGGAGAACCAATGAGAGACTAGCTGTAGGTGTCTGCACGGGCAAATTTAACGCTCATTTCCAACCAGGAAGAGGAATTAACCAAAGGCTCAGCATGCCGTGCCGGAACCAGATTAGGGCCTGAAGCAATCCTGCGGGTTTGCGGCCAGCTCACAAGAAAGCGATTTGAAGAAAGGAGCTCAGGGGCACTGTAATTCACAAACCTGCAGAGTTATAAATGACAGCTATCGTCCAAAACTATATTGAAGCAAGGCTGCGAAGAGGACTTGAAAGCGGGGCAGAATTGCAGGAAAACGATTTCAGGGGGTAGACTGGAATTGCACTTAAAGCATAGGAAAAGAGGCAGAACGTCAACAATGATGCACTTGGACAAAAAGTGCGTATGCGTTTTTTCCGGAATATATTCAGGAAAAAACGCATACGCCCTTTTGGCAAACCAAGCAAGCATGTTAAAGAAATCTGCACTACAATGAAGTCTCACTGCCCCCCGGTCAAAAGGGCCATCTGAAAAAAGTGTAAAATCCAGAAATGCAGCACAGACCATGGAGAACAGGGAGCCTTGTTATGCTGATGGGTGGGATGTAAATTGCCAAGAGCCACTCTGAAGAAGTGTATGGTGTTTCCTGAAACACCTAAAAAACAAAGCAACGGAGCCTACGGCACTTCCACTTATGGTCCTGTAGCTTAGGGAAATTAAAATCAAAAACACACAGCCACCCCAAAGTTTCAGACGGCTCTGTTTGCAAGAAACTCGTCTACGGTACAAGTTAAATATCCCAGAAAGCGAAAAATGGATAAAGAAGTTGTGGTACGTACGTACAATGGAATATCACTCACCAATGAAATCTATGTCATTTGGCCCGTCGTGGCATAATGAGTGGATTCAGGTACGATGATTCTAAGTGAAATAAGTCACACAGAAAATGAAACATCATAAGATATCACTAATACACGGAATATAAACTTGGCTACACATGAACTGAATTACAAAACAGAACAGGGACTCAAATTTTGAAAACCAACTTATGTTTGCTTAAGGGGAAAGGTGAGTTGGGGTGCTGCATAAAACCAGAGATAGAAATTAGCACAGATACCATTCCACACGTCAAATATGTAATAGTCAAGACCTACCCCTTGCTCAACGAAATGGGCTAAACACCATATATTCAACGCCTAGGAATACACCTGACTAGTTTGAATCTTCAAACCCATGGATTTATATGTCTCCATAAGAGAATCAAGCGTGTGTACAGCTGCATGAAGGCAGCAGAGAAAATCCGATAAATCCTATTATCAAAATGAATTACAAAAACAAAACACAATGACAGTGAAATAGAGAGCAATTCTTAAATAATTCATTCAGGGCTTGTGATGCAACCTGGATTTACCTCATCAAAACCCAGAGCTGAGTGAGACATAAGGTTGGACACTTCGGGCTGATAGCATTGGTGAGGTTCGATGAGCAAATGCAGACCATTTGAAGTCATACTGCATGATACCCATTCCGTGGGTCCCAACTCTCCAGGTTTAAGCGATTCTTCCTTCAGCTAAAACATGCATGGGAAACCCACAGTATGGTGCACCGTGTGACCGGGAAACGTTTTCAAATGCATCTCAGTTTTCGTCCCCTTTTACTCGGGTTCACAATTCCAGACCCTTTACTAACACTCTCCCCACTTGGAGAGACAGTGCCTTTAACCTGCTGTTTGGCACAGTTTGCAATTTCTGCTTAAGATGAAAAGTAATAAGGAGAACCAATGAGAGACTAGATGTAGGTGTCTGCACGGGCAAATTTAATACTCATTTCCCACCAGGAAGAGGAATTAACCAAAGGCTCAGCATGCCGTGCCGGAAACAGATTAGGGCCTGAAGCAATCCTGCGGGTTTGCGGCCAGCTCACAAGAAAGCGATTTGAAGAAAGGAGCTCAGGGGCACTGTAATTCACAAACCTGCAGAGTTATAAATGACAGCTATCGTCCAAAAATATATTGAAGGAAGGCCTGCGAAGAGGACTTGAAAGCGGGGCAGAATTGCAGGAAAACGATTTCAGGGGGTAGACTGGAATTGCACTTAAAGCATAGGAAAAGAGGCAGAACGTCAACAATGATGCACTTGGACAAAAAGGGCGTATGCGTTTTTTCTGGAATATATTCAGGAAAAAACGCATACGCCCTTTTGGCAAACCAAGCAAGCATGTTAAAGAAATCTGCACTACAATGAAGTCTCACTGCCCCCCGGTCAAAAGGGCCCTCTGAAAAAAGTGTAAAATCCAGAAATGCAGCACAGACCATGGAGAACAGGGAGCCTTGTTATGCTGATGGGTGGGATGTAAATTGCCAAGAGCCACTCTGAAGAAGTGTATGGTGTTTCCTGAAACACCTAAAAAACAAAGCAACGGAGCCTACGGCACTTCCACTTATGGTCCTATAGCTTAGGGAAATTAAAATCAAAAACACACAGCCACCCCAAAGTTTCAGACGGCTCTGTTTGCAAGAAACTCGTCTACGGTACAAGTTAAATATCCCAGAAAGCGAAAAATGGATAAAGAAGTTGTGGTACGTACGTACAATGGAATATCACTCACCAGTGAAATCTATGTCATCTGGCCCGTCGTGGCATAATGAGTGGATTCAGGTACGATGATTCTAAGTGAAATAAGTCACACAGAAAGAGAAACATCATAAGATATCACTAATACACGGAATGTAATCGTGGCTACACATGAACTGAATTACAAATGAGAACAGGGTCTCAAATTTAGAAAACCAACTTATGTTTGCTTAAGGGGAAAGGTGAGTTGGGGTGCTGCATAAAACCAGAGATAGAAATTAGCACACATACCATTCCATACGTCAAATACGTAATAGTCAAGACCTACCCCTTGCTCAACGAAATGGGCTAAACACCCTATATTCAATGCCTAGGAATACACCTGACTAGTAAGAATCTTCAAACCCATGGATTTATATGTCTCCATAAGAGAATCAAGCGTGTGTACAGCTGCATGAAGGCAGCAGAGAAAATCCGATAAATCCTATTATCAAAATGAATTACAAAAACAAAACACAATGACAGTGAAATAGAGAGCAATTCTTAAATAATTCATTCAGGGCTTGTGATGCAACCTGCATTTACCTCATCTACACCCAGAGCTGTGTGAGACATAAGGTTGTACACTTCGGGCTGATAGCATTGGTGAGGTTCGATGAGCAAATGCAGACCATTTGAAGTCATACTGCATGGTACCAATTCCAAGGGTCCCAAATCTCCAGGTTTAAGCGATTCTTCCTTCAGCTAAAACATGCATGGGAAACCCACAGTATGGTACACCGTGTGACCGGGAAACGTTTTCAAATGCATCTCAGTTTTCGTCCCCTTTTACTCGGGTTCACAATTCCAGACCCTTTACTAACACTCTCCCCACTTGGAGAGTCAGTGCCTTTAACCTGCTGTTTGGCACAGTTTGCAAATTCTGCGCAAGATGAACAGGAATAGGGAGAACCAATGAGAGACTAGCTGTAGGTGTCTGCACGGGCAAATTTAACGCTCATTTCCAACCAGGAAGAGGAATTAACCAAAGGCTCAGCATGCCGTGCCGGAACCAGATTAGGGCCTGAAGCAATCCTGCGGGTTTGCGGCCAGCTCACAAGAAAGCGATTTGAAGAAAGGAGCTCAGGGGCACTGTAATTCACAAACCTGCAGAGTTATAAATGACAGCTATCGTCCAAAAATATATTGAAGCAAGGCTGCGAAGAGGACTTGAAAGCGGGGCAGAATTGCAGGAAAACGATTTCAGGGGGTAGACTGGAATTGCACTTAAAGCATAGGAAAAGAGGCAGAACGTCAACAATGATGCACTTGGACAAAAAGGGCGTATGCGTTTTTTCCGGAATATATTCAGGAAAAAACGCATACGCCCTTTTGGCAAACCAAGCAAGCATGTTAAAGAAATCTGCACTACAATGAAGTCTCACTGCCCCCCGGTCAAAAGGGCCATGTGAAAAAAGTGTAAAATCCAGAAATGCAGCACAGACCATGGAGAACAGGGAGCCTTGTTATGCTGATGGGTGGGATGTAAATTGCCAAGAGCCACTCTGAAGAAGTGTATGGTGTTTCCTGAAACACCTAAAAAAAAAAGCAACGGAGCCTACGGCACTTCCACTTATGGTCCTGTAGCTTAGGGAAATTAAAATCAAAAACACACAGCCACCCCAAAGTTTCAGACGGCTCTGTTTGCAAGAAACTCGTCTACGGTACAAGTTAAATATCCCAGAAAGCGAAAAATGGATAAAGAAGTTGTGGTACGTACGTACAATGGAATATCACTCACCAATGAAATCTATGTCATTTGGCCCGTCGTGGCATAATGAGTGGATTCAGGTACGATGATTCTAAGTGAAATAAGTCACACAGAAAATGAAACATCATAAGATATCACTAATACACGGAATATAAACTTGGCTACACATGAACTGAATTACAAAACAGAACAGGGACTCAAATTTTGAAAACCAACTTATGTTTGCTTAAGGGGAAAGGTGAGTTGGGGTGCTGCATAAAACCAGAGATAGAAATTAGCACAGATACCATTCCACACGTCAAATATGTAATAGTCAAGACCTACCCCTTGCTCAACGAAATGGGCTAAACACCATATATTCAACGCCTAGGAATACACCTGACTAGTTTGAATCTTCAAACCCATGGATTTATATGTCTCCATAAGAGAATCAAGCGTGTGTACAGCTGCATGAAGGCAGCAGAGAAAATCCGATAAATCCTATTATCAAAATGAATTACAAAAACAAAACACAATGACAGTGAAATAGAGAGCAATTCTTAAATAATTCATTCAGGGCTTGTGATGCAACCTGGATTTACCTCATCAAAACCCAGAGCTGAGTGAGACATAAGGTTGGACACTTCGGGCTGATAGCATTGGTGAGGTTCGATGAGCAAATGCAGACCATTTGAAGTCATACTGCATGATACCCATTCCGTGGGTCCCAACTCTCCAGGTTTAAGCGATTCTTACTTCAGCTAAAACATGCATGGGAAACCCACAGTATGGTGCACCGTGTGACCGGGAAACGTTTTCAAATGCATCTCAGTTTTCGTCCCCTTTTACTCGGGTTCACAATTCCAGACCCTTTACTAACACTCTCCCCACTTGGAGAGACAGTGCCTTTAACCTGCTGTTTGGCACAGTTTGCAATTTCTGCTTAAGATGAACAGTAATAAGGAGAACCAATGAGAGACTAGATGTAGGTGTCTGCACGGGCAAATTTAATACTCATTTCCCACCAGGAAGAGGAATTAACCAAAGGCTCAGCATGCCGTGCCGGAAACAGATTAGGGCCTGAAGCAATCCTGCGGGTTTGCGGCCAGCTCACAAGAAAGCGATTTGAAGAAAGGAGCTCAGGGGCACTGTAATTCACAAACCTGCAGAGTTATAAATGACAGCTATCGTCCAAAAATATATTGAAGGAAGGCCTGCGAAGAGGACTTGAAAGCGGGGCAGAATTGCAGGAAAACGATTTCAGGGGGTAGACTGGAATTGCACTTAAAGCATAGGAAAAGAGGCAGAACGTCAACAATGATGCACTTGGACAAAAAGGGCGTATGCGTTTTTTCTGGAATATATTCAGGAAAAAACGCATACGCCCTTTTGGCAAACCAAGCAAGCATGTTAAAGAAATCTGCACTACAATGAAGTCTCACTGCCCCCCGGTCAAAAGGGCCCTCTGAAAAAAGTGTAAAATCCAGAAATGCAGCACAGACCATGGAGAACAGGGAGCCTTGTTATGCTGATGGGTGGGATGTAAATTGCCAAGAGCCACTCTGAAGAAGTGTATGGTGTTTCCTGAAACACCTAAAAAACAAAGCAACGGAGCCTACGGCACTTCCACTTATGGTCCTATAGCTTAGGGAAATTAAAATCAAAAACACACAGCCACCCCAAAGTTTCAGACGGCTCTGTTTGCAAGAAACTCGTCTACGGTACAAGTTAAATATCCCAGAAAGCGAAAAATGGATAAAGAAGTTGTGGTACGTACGTACAATGGAATATCACTCACCAATGAAATCTATGTCATCTGGCCCGTCGTGGCATAATGAGTGGATTCAGGTACGATGATTCTAAGTGAAATAAGTCACACAGAAAATGAAACATCATAAGATATCACTAATACACGGAATGTAATCTTGGCTACACATGAACTGAATTACAAATGAGAACAGGGTCTCAAATTTAGAAAACCAACTTATGTTTGCTTAAGGGGAAAGGTGAGTTGGGGTGCTGCATAAAACCAGAGATAGAAATTAGCACACATACCATTCCATACGTCAAATACGTAATAGTCAAGACCTACCCCTTGCTCAACGAAATGGGCTAAACACCCTATATTCAATGCCTAGGAATACACCTGACTAGTAAGAATCTTCAAACCCATGGATTTATATGTCTCCATAAGAGAATCAAGCGTGTGTACAGCTGCATGAAGGCAGCAGAGAAAATCCGATAAATCCTATTATCAAAATGAATTACCAAAACAAAACACAATGGCAGTGAAATAGAGAGCAATTCTTAAATAATTCATTCAGGGCTTGTGATGCAACCTGGATTTACTTCATCTAAACCCAGAGCTGAGTGAGACATAAGGTTGGACACTTCGGGCTGATAGCATTGGTGAGGTTCGATGAGCAAATGCAGACCATTTGAAGTCATACTGCATGGTACCCATTCCATGGGTCCCAACTCTCCAGGTTAAGCGATTCTTCCTTCAGCTAAAACATGCATGGGAAACCCACATTATGGTGCACCGTGTGACCGGGAAACGTTTTCAAATGCATCTCAGTTTTTGCCCCTTTTACTCGGGTTCACAATTCCAGAACCTTTACTAACACTCTCCCCACTTGGAGAGTCAGTGCCTTTAACCTCCTGTTTGCGACAGTTTGCAATTTCTGCGCAAGATGAATAGGAATAGGGAGAACCAATGAGAAACTAGCTGTAGGTGTCTGCACGGGCAAATTTAATGCTCATTTCCACCAGGAAGAGGAATTAACCAAAGACTCAGCATGCCGTGCCGGAACCAGATTTGGGCCTGAAGCAATCCTGCGGGTTTGCGGCCAGCTCACAAGAAAGCGATTTGAAGAAAGGAGCTCAGGGGCACTGTAATTCACAAACCTGCAGAGTTATAAATGACAGCTATCGTCCAAAATATATATTGAAGGAAGGCTGCGAAGAGGACTTGAACGCAGGGAAGAATTGCAGGAAAACGATTTCAGGGGGTACACTGGAATTGCATTGAAAGCATAGGAAAAGAGGCAGAACGTCGACAATGATGCACTTGGACAAAAAGGGCGTATGCGTTTTATCCTGAATATATTCAGGAAAAAACGCATACACTCTTTTTGGCCAACCAAGCAAGCATGTTAAAGGAATCTGCACTACAATGAAGTCTCACTGCCCCCCGGTCAAAAGGGCCATCTGAAAAAAGTGTAAAATCCAGAAATGCAGCACAGGCCATGGAGAACAGGGAGCCTTGTTATGCTGATGGGTGGGATGTAAATTGCCAACAGCCTCTCTGGAGAAGTGTATGGTGTTTCCTGAAACACCTAAAAAACAAAGCAACGGAGCCTACGGCACTTCCACTTATGGTCCTATAGCTTAGGGAAATTAAAATCAAAAACACACAGCCACCCCAAAGTTTCAGACGGCTCTGTTTACAAGAACCTCGTCTACGGTACAAGTTAAATATCCCAGAAAGCGAAAAATGGAGAAAGAAGTTGTGGTACGTACGTACAATGGAATATCACTCACCAATGAAATCTATGTCATCTGGCCCGTCGTGGCATAATGAGTGGATTCAGGTACGATGATTCTAAGTGAAATAAGTCACACAGAAAATGAAACATCATAAGATGTCACTAATACACGGAATATAATCTTGGCTACACATGAACTGAATTACAAATGAGAACAGGGTCTCAAATTTTGAAAACCAACTTATGTTTGCTTAAGGGGAAAGGTGAGTTGGGGTGCTGCATAAAACCAGAGATAGAAATTAGCACAGATACCATTCCATACGTCACATACGTAATAGTCAAGACCTACCCCTTGCTGAACGAAATGGGCTAAACATCCTCTATTCAATGCCTAGGAATACACCAGACTAGTTAGAATCTTCAAACCCATGGATTTATATGTCTCCATAAGAGAATCAAGCGTGTGTACAGCTGCATGAAGGCAGCAGAGAAAATCCGATAAATCCTATTATCAAAATGAATTACAAAAACAAAACACAATGACAGTGAAATAGAGAGCAATTCTTAAATAATTCATTCAGGGCTTGTGATGCAACCTGCATTTACCTCATCTACACCCAGAGCTGTGTGAGACATAAGGTTGTACACTTCGGGCTGATAACATTGGTGAGGTTCGATGAGCAAATGCAGACCATTTGAAGTCATACTGCATGGTACCAATTCCAAGGGTCCCAAATCTCCAGGTTTAAGCGATTCTTCCTTCAGCTAAAACATGCATGGGAAACCCACAGTATGGTACACCGTGTGACCGGGAAACGTTTTCAAATGCATCTCAGTTTTCGTACCCTTTTACTCGGGTTCACAATTCCAGACCCTTTACTAACACTCTCCCCACTTGGAGAGTCAGTGCCTTTAACCTGCTGTTTGGCACAGTTTGCAAATTCTGCGCAAGATGAACAGGAATAGGGAGAACCAATGAGAGACTAGCTGTAGGTGTCTGCACGGGCAAATTTAACGCTCATTTCCAACCAGGAAGAGGAATTAACCAAAGGCTCAGCATGCCGTGCCGGAACCAGATTAGGGCCTGAAGCAATCCTGCGGGTTTGCGGCCAGCTCACAAGAAAGCGATTTGAAGAAAGGAGCTCAGGGGCACTGTAATTCACAAACCTGCAGAGTTATAAATGACAGCTATCGTCCAAAACTATATTGAAGCAAGGCTGCGAAGAGGACTTGAAAGCGGGGCAGAATTGCAGGAAAACGATTTCAGGGGGTAGACTGGAATTGCACTTAAAGCATAGGAAAAGAGGCAGAACGTCAACAATGATGCACTTGGACAAAAAGGGCGTATGCGTTTTTTCCGGAATATATTCAGGAAAAAACGCATAAGCCCTTTTGGCAAACCAAGCAAGCATGTTAAAGAAATCTGCACTACAATGAAGTCTCACTGCCCCCCGGTCAAAAGGGCCATCTGAAAAAAGTGTAAAATCCAGAAATGCAGCACAGACCATGGAGAACAGGGAGCCTTGTTATGCTGATGGGTGGGATGTAAATTGCCAAGAGCCACTCTGAAGAAGTGTATGGTGTTTCCTGAAACACCTAAAAAACAAAGCAACGGAGCCTACGGCACTTCCACTTATGGTCCTGTAGCTTAGGGAAATTAAAATCAAAAACACACAGCCACCCCAAAGTTTCAGACGGCTCTGTTTGCAAGAAACTCGTCTACGGTACAAGTTAAATATCCCAGAAAGCGAAAAATGGATAAAGAAGTTGTGGTACGTACGTACAATGGAATATCACTCACCAATGAAATCTATGTCATTTGGCCCGTCGTGGCATAATGAGTGGATTCAGGTACGATGATTCTAAGTGAAATAAGTCACACAGAAAATGAAACATCATAAGATATCACTAATACACGGAATATAAACTTGGCTACACATGAACTGAATTACAAAACAGAACAGGGACTCAAATTTTGAAAACCAACTTATGTTTGCTTAAGGGGAAAGGTGAGTTGGGGTGCTGCATAAAACCAGAGATAGAAATTAGCACAGATACCATTCCACACGTCAAATATGTAATAGTCAAGACCTACCCCTTGCTCAACGAAATGGGCTAAACACCATATATTCAACGCCTAGGAATACACCTGACTAGTTTGAATCTTCAAACCCATGGATTTATATGTCTCCATAAGAGAATCAAGCGTGTGTACAGCTGCATGAAGGCAGCAGAGAAAATCCGATAAATCCTATTATCAAAATGAATTACAAAAACAAAACACAATGACAGTGAAATAGAGAGCAATTCTTAAATAATTCATTCAGGGCTTGTGATGCAACCTGGATTTACCTCATCAAAACCCAGAGCTGAGTGAGACATAAGGTTGGACACTTCGGGCTGATAGCATTGGTGAGGTTCGATGAGCAAATGCAGACCATTTGAAGTCATACTGCATGATACCCATTCCGTGGGTCCCAACTCTCCAGGTTTAAGCGATTCTTACTTCAGCTAAAACATGCATGGGAAACCCACAGTATGGTGCACCGTGTGACCGGGAAACGTTTTCAAATGCATCTCAGTTTTCGTCCCCTTTTACTCGGGTTCACAATTCCAGACCCTTTACTAACACTCTCCCCACTTGGAGAGACAGTGCCTTTAACCTGCTGTTTGGCACAGTTTGCAATTTCTGCTTAAGATGAACAGTAATAAGGAGAACCAATGAGAGACTAGATGTAGGTGTCTGCACGGGCAAATTTAATACTCATTTCCCACCAGGAAGAGGAATTAACCAAAGGCTCAGCATGCCGTGCCGGAAACAGATTAGGGCCTGAAGCAATCCTGCGGGTTTGCGGCCAGCTCACAAGAAAGCGATTTGAAGAAAGGAGCTCAGGGGCACTGTAATTCACAAACCTGCAGAGTTATAAATGACAGCTATCGTCCAAAAATATATTGAAGGAAGGCCTGCGAAGAGGACTTGAAAGCGGGGCAGAATTGCAGGAAAACGATTTCAGGGGGTAGACTGGAATTGCACTTAAAGCATAGGAAAAGAGGCAGAACGTCAACAATGATGCACTTGGACAAAAAGGGCGTATGCGTTTTTTCTGGAATATATTCAGGAAAAAACGCATACGCCCTTTTGGCAAACCAAGCAAGCATGTTAAAGAAATCTGCACTACAATGAAGTCTCACTGCCCCCCGGTCAAAAGGGCCCTCTGAAAAAAGTGTAAAATCCAGAAATGCAGCACAGACCATGGAGAACAGGGAGCCTTGTTATGCTGATGGGTGGGATGTAAATTGCCAAGAGCCACTCTGAAGAAGTGTATGGTGTTTCCTGAAACACCTAAAAAACAAAGCAACGGAGCCTACGGCACTTCCACTTATGGTCCTATAGCTTAGGGAAATTAAAATCAAAAACACACAGCCACCCCAAAGTTTCAGACGGCTCTGTTTGCAAGAAACTTGTCTACGGTACAAGTTAAATATCCCAGAAAGCGAAAAATGGATAAAGAAGTTGTGGTACGTACGTACAATGGAAGATCACTCACCAATGAAATCTATGTCATCTGGCCCGTCGTGGCATAATGAGTGGATTCAGGTACGATGATTCTAAGTGAAATAAGTCACACAGAAAGAGAAACATCATAAGATATCACTAATACACGGAATGTAATCTTGGCTACACATGAACTGAATTACAAATGAGAACAGGGTCTCAAATTTAGAAAACCAACTTATGTTTGCTTAAGGGGAAAGGTGAGTTGGGGTGCTGCATAAAACCAGAGATAGAAATTAGCACAGATACCATTCCATACGTCAAATACGTAATAGTCAAGACCTACCCCTTGCTCAACGAAATGGGCTAAACACCCTATATTCAATGCCTAGGAATACACCTGACTAGTAAGAATCTTCAAACCCATGGATTTATATGTCTCCATAAGAGAATCAAGCGTGTGTACAGCTGCATGAAGGCAGCAGAGAAAATCCGATAAATCCTATTATCAAAATGAATTACAAAAACAAAACACAATGACAGTGAAATAGAGAGCAATTCTTAAATAATTCATTCAGGGCTTGTGATGCAACCTGCATTTACCTCATCTACACCCAGAGCTGTGTGAGACATAAGGTTGTACACTTCGGGCTGATAGCATTGGTGAGGTTCGATGAGCAAATGCAGACCATTTGAAGTCATACTGCATGGTACCAATTCCAAGGGTCCCAAATCTCCAGGTTTAAGCGATTCTTCCTTCAGCTAAAACATGCATGGGAAACCCACAGTATGGTACACCGTGTGACCGGGAAACGTTTTCAAATGCATCTCAGTTTTCGTCCCCTTTTACTCGGGTTCACAATTCCAGACCCTTTACTAACACTATCCCCACTTGGAGAGTCAGTGCCTTTAACCTGCTGTTTGGCACAGTTTGCAAATTCTGCGCAAGATGAACAGGAATAGGGAGAACCAATGAGAGACTAGCTGTAGGTGTCTGCACGGGCAAATTTAACGCTCATTTCCAACCAGGAAGAGGAATTAACCAAAGGCTCAGCATGCCGTGCCGGAACCAGATTAGGGCCTGAAGCAATCCTGCGGGTTTGCGGCCAGCTCACAAGAAAGCGATTTGAAGAAAGGAGCTCAGGGGCACTGTAATTCACAAACCTGCAGAGTTATAAATGACAGCTATCGTCCAAAAATATATTGAAGCAAGGCTGCGAAGAGGACTTGAAAGCGGGGCAGAATTGCAGGAAAACGATTTCAGGGGGTAGACTGGAATTGCACTTAAAGCATAGGAAAAGAGGCAGAACGTCAACAATGATGCACTTGGACAAAAAGGGCGTATGCGTTTTTTCCGGAATATATTCAGGAAAAAACGCATACGCCCTTTTGGCAAACCAAGCAAGCATGTTAAAGAAATCTGCACTACAATGAAGTCTCACTGCCCCCCGGTCAAAAGGGCCATCTGAAAAAAGTGTAAAATCCAGAAATGCAGCACAGACCATGGAGAACAGGGAGCCTTGTTATGCTGATGGGTGGGATGTAAATTGCCAAGAGCCACTCTGAAGAAGTGTATGGTGTTTCCTGAAACACCTAAAAAACAAAGCAACGGAGCCTACGGCACTTCCACTTATGGTCCTGTAGCTTAGGGAAATTAAAATCAAAAACACACAGCCACCCCAAAGTTTCAGACGGCTCTGTTTGCAAGAAACTCGTCTACGGTACAAGTTAAATATCCCAGAAAGCGAAAAATGGATAAAGAAGTTGTGGTACGTACGTACAATGGAATATCACTCACCAATGAAATCTATGTCATTTGGCCCGTCGTGGCATATTGAGTGGATTCAGGTACGATGATTCTAAGTGAAATAAGTCACACAGAAAATGAAACATCATAAGATATCACTAATACACGGAATATAAACTTGGCTACACATGAACTGAATTACAAAACAGAACAGGGACTCAAATTTTGAAAACCAACTTATGTTTGCTTAAGGGGAAAGGTGAGTTGGGGTGCTGCATAAAACCAGAGATAGAAATTAGCACAGATACCATTCCACACGTCAAATATGTAATAGTCAAGACCTACCCCTTGCTCAACGAAATGGGCTAAACACCATATATTCAACGCCTAGGAATACACCTGACTAGTTTGAATCTTCAAACCCATGGATTTATATGTCTCCATAAGAGAATCAAGCGTGTGTACAGCTGCATGAAGGCAGCAGAGAAAATCCGATAAATCCTATTATCAAAATGAATTACAAAAACAAAACACAATGACAGTGAAATAGAGAGCAATTCTTAAATAATTCATTCAGGGCTTGTGATGCAACCTGGATTTACCTCATCAAAACCCAGAGCTGAGTGAGACATAAGGTTGGACACTTCGGGCTGATAGCATTGGTGAGGTTCGATGAGCAAATGCAGACCATTTGAAGTCATACTGCATGATACCCATTCCGTGGGTCCCAACTCTCCAGGTTTAAGCGATTCTTACTTCAGCTAAAACATGCATGGGAAACCCACAGTATGGTGCACCGTGTGACCGGGAAACGTTTTCAAATGCATCTCAGTTTTCGTCCCCTTTTACTCGGGTTCACAATTCCAGACCCTTTACTAACACTCTCCCCACTTGGAGAGACAGTGCCTTTAACCTGCTGTTTGGCACAGTTTGCAATTTCTGCTTAAGATGAACAGTAATAAGGAGAACCAATGAGAGACTAGATGTAGGTGTCTGCACGGGCAAATTTAATACTCATTTCCCACCAGGAAGAGGAATTAACCAAAGGCTCAGCATGCCGTGCCGGAAACAGATTAGGGCCTGAAGCAATCCTGCGGGTTTGCGGCCAGCTCACAAGAAAGCGATTTGAAGAAAGGAGCTCAGGGGCACTGTAATTCACAAACCTGCAGAGTTATAAATGACAGCTATCGTCCAAAAATATATTGAAGGAAGGCCTGCGAAGAGGACTTGAAAGCGGGGCAGAATTGCAGGAAAACGATTTCAGGGGGTAGACTGGAATTGCACTTAAAGCATAGGAAAAGAGGCAGAACGTCAACAATGATGCACTTGGACAAAAAGGGCGTATGCGTTTTTTCTGGAATATATTCAGGAAAAAACGCATACGCCCTTTTGGCAAACCAAGCAAGCATGTTAAAGAAATCTGCACTACAATGAAGTCTCACTGCCCCCCGGTCAAAAGGGCCCTCTGAAAAAAGTGTAAAATCCAGAAATGCAGCACAGACCATGGAGAACAGGGAGCCTTGTTATGCTGATGGGTGGGATGTAAATTGCCAAGAGCCACTCTGAAGAAGTGTATGGTGTTTCCTGAAACACCTAAAAAACAAAGCAACGGAGCCTACGGCACTTCCACTTATGGTCCTATAGCTTAGGGAAATTAAAATCAAAAACACACAGCCACCCCAAAGTTTCAGACGGCTCTGTTTGCAAGAAACTCGTCTACGGTACAAGTTAAATATCCCAGAAAGCGAAAAATGGATAAAGAAGTTGTGGTACGTACGTACAATGGAATATCACTCACCAATGAAATCTATGTCATCTGGCCCGTCGTGGCATAATGAGTGGATTCAGGTACGATGATTCTAAGTGAAATAAGTCACACAGAAAGAGAAACATCATAAGATATCACTAATACACGGAATGTAATCTTGGCTACACATGAACTGAATTACAAATGAGAACAGGGTCTCAAATTTAGAAAACCAACTTATGTTTGCTTAAGGGGAAAGGTGAGTTGGGGTGCTGCATAAAACCAGAGATAGAAATTAGCACACATACCATTCCATACGTCAAATACGTAATAGTCAAGACCTACCCCTTGCTCAACGAAATGGGCTAAACACCCTATATTCAATGCCTAGGAATACACCTGACTAGTAAGAATCTTCAAACCCATGGATTTATATGTCTCCATAAGAGAATCAAGCGTGTGTACAGCTGCATGAAGGCAGCAGAGAAAATCCGATAAATCCTATTATCAAAATGAATTACAAAAACAAAACACAATGACAGTGAAATAGAGAGCAATTCTTAAATAATTCATTCAGGGCTTGTGATGCAACCTGCATTTACCTCATCTACACCCAGAGCTGTGTGAGACATAAGGTTGTACACTTCGGGCTGATAGCATTGGTGAGGTTCGATGAGCAAATGCAGACCATTTGAAGTCATACTGCATGGTACCAATTCCAAGGGTCCCAAATCTCCAGGTTTAAGCGATTCTTCCTTCAGCTAAAACATGCATGGGAAACCCACAGTATGGTACACCGTGTGACCGGGAAACGTTTTCAAATGCATCTCAGTTTTCGTCCCCTTTTACTCGGGTTCACAATTCCAGACCCTTTACTAACACTATCCCCACTTGGAGAGTCAGTGCCTTTAACCTGCTGTTTGGCACAGTTTGCAAATTCTGCGCAAGATGAACAGGAATAGGGAGAACCAATGAGAGACTAGCTGTAGGTGTCTGCACGGGCAAATTTAACGCTCATTTCCAACCAGGAAGAGGAATTAACCAAAGGCTCAGCATGCCGTGCCGGAACCAGATTAGGGCCTGAAGCAATCCTGCGGGTTTGCGGCCAGCTCACAAGAAAGCGATTTGAAGAAAGGAGCTCAGGGGCACTGTAATTCACAAACCTGCAGAGTTATAAATGACAGCTATCGTCCAAAAATATATTGAAGCAAGGCTGCGAAGAGGACTTGAAAGCGGGGCAGAATTGCAGGAAAACGATTTCAGGGGGTAGACTGGAATTGCACTTAAAGCATAGGAAAAGAGGCAGAACGTCAACAATGATGCACTTGGACAAAAAGGGCGTATGCGTTTTTTCCGGAATATATTCAGGAAAAAACGCATACGCCCTTTTGGCAAACCAAGCAAGCATGTTAAAGAAATCTGCACTACAATGAAGTCTCACTGCCCCCCGGTCAAAAGGGCCATCTGAAAAAAGTGTAAAATCCAGAAATGCAGCACAGACCATGGAGAACAGGGAGCCTTGTTATGCTGATGGGTGGGATGTAAATTGCCAAGAGCCACTCTGAAGAAGTGTATGGTGTTTCCTGAAACACCTAAAAAACAAAGCAACGGAGCCTACGGCACTTCCACTTATGGTCCTGTAGCTTAGGGAAATTAAAATCAAAAACACACAGCCACCCCAAAGTTTCAGACGGCTCTGTTTGCAAGAAACTCGTCTACGGTACAAGTTAAATATCCCAGAAAGCGAAAAATGGATAAAGAAGTTGTGGTACGTACGTACAATGGAATATCACTCACCAATGAAATCTATGTCATTTGGCCCGTCGTGGCATATTGAGTGGATTCAGGTACGATGATTCTAAGTGAAATAAGTCACACAGAAAATGAAACATCATAAGATATCACTAATACACGGAATATAAACTTGGCTACACATGAACTGAATTACAAAACAGAACAGGGACTCAAATTTTGAAAACCAACTTATGTTTGCTTAAGGGGAAAGGTGAGTTGGGGTGCTGCATAAAACCAGAGATAGAAATTAGCACAGATACCATTCCACACGTCAAATATGTAATAGTCAAGACCTACCCCTTGCTCAACGAAATGGGCTAAACACCATATATTCAACGCCTAGGAATACACCTGACTAGTTTGAATCTTCAAACCCATGGATTTATATGTCTCCATAAGAGAATCAAGCGTGTGTACAGCTGCATGAAGGCAGCAGAGAAAATCCGATAAATCCTATTATCAAAATGAATTACAAAAACAAAACACAATGACAGTGAAATAGAGAGCAATTCTTAAATAATTCATTCAGGGCTTGTGATGCAACCTGGATTTACCTCATCAAAACCCAGAGCTGAGTGAGACATAAGGTTGGACACTTCGGGCTGATAGCATTGGTGAGGTTCGATGAGCAAATGCAGACCATTTGAAGTCATACTGCATGATACCCATTCCGTGGGTCCCAACTCTCCAGGTTTAAGCGATTCTTACTTCAGCTAAAACATGCATGGGAAACCCACAGTATGGTGCACCGTGTGACCGGGAAACGTTTTCAAATGCATCTCAGTTTTCGTCCCCTTTTACTCGGGTTCACAATTCCAGACCCTTTACTAACACTCTCCCCACTTGGAGAGACAGTGCCTTTAACCTGCTGTTTGGCACAGTTTGCAATTTCTGCTTAAGATGAACAGTAATAAGGAGAACCAATGAGAGACTAGATGTAGGTGTCTGCACGGGCAAATTTAATACTCATTTCCCACCAGGAAGAGGAATTAACCAAAGGCTCAGCATGCCGTGCCGGAAACAGATTAGGGCCTGAAGCAATCCTGCGGGTTTGCGGCCAGCTCACAAGAAAGCGATTTGAAGAAAGGAGCTCAGGGGCACTGTAATTCACAAACCTGCAGAGTTATAAATGACAGCTATCGTCCAAAAATATATTGAAGGAAGGCCTGCGAAGAGGACTTGAAAGCGGGGCAGAATTGCAGGAAAACGATTTCAGGGGGTAGACTGGAATTGCACTTAAAGCATAGGAAAAGAGGCAGAACGTCAACAATGATGCACTTGGACAAAAAGGGCGTATGCGTTTTTTCTGGAATATATTCAGGAAAAAACGCATACGCCCTTTTGGCAAACCAAGCAAGCATGTTAAAGAAATCTGCACTACAATGAAGTCTCACTGCCCCCCGGTCAAAAGGGCCCTCTGAAAAAAGTGTAAAATCCAGAAATGCAGCACAGACCATGGAGAACAGGGAGCCTTGTTATGCTGATGGGTGGGATGTAAATTGCCAAGAGCCACTCTGAAGAAGTGTATGGTGTTTCCTGAAACACCTAAAAAACAAAGCAACGGAGCCTACGGCACTTCCACTTATGGTCCTATAGCTTAGGGAAATTAAAATCAAAAACACACAGCCACCCCAAAGTTTCAGACGGCTCTGTTTGCAAGAAACTCGTCTACGGTACAAGTTAAATATCCCAGAAAGCGAAAAATGGATAAAGAAGTTGTGGTACGTACGTACAATGGAATATCACTCACCAATGAAATCTATGTCATCTGGCCCGTCGTGGCATAATGAGTGGATTCAGGTACGATGATTCTAAGTGAAATAAGTCACACAGAAAGAGAAACATCATAAGATATCACTAATACACGGAATGTAATCTTGGCTACACATGAACTGAATTACAAATGAGAACAGGGTCTCAAATTTAGAAAACCAACTTATGTTTGCTTAAGGGGAAAGGTGAGTTGGGGTGCTGCATAAAACCAGAGATAGAAATTAGCACACATACCATTCCATACGTCAAATACGTAATAGTCAAGACCTACCCCTTGCTCAACGAAATGGGCTAAACACCCTATATTCAATGCCTAGGAATACACCTGACTAGTAAGAATCTTCAAACCCATGGATTTATATGTCTCCATAAGAGAATCAAGCGTGTGTACAGCTGCATGAAGGCAGCAGAGAAAATCCGATAAATCCTATTATCAAAATGAATTACAAAAACAAAACACAATGACAGTGAAATAGAGAGCAATTCTTAAATAATTCATTCAGGGCTTGTGATGCAACCTGCATTTACCTCATCTACACCCAGAGCTGTGTGAGACATAAGGTTGTACACTTCGGGCTGATAGCATTGGTGAGGTTCGATGAGCAAATGCAGACCATTTGAAGTCATACTGCATGGTACCAATTCCAAGGGTCCCAAATCTCCAGGTTTAAGCGATTCTTCCTTCAGCTAAAACATGCATGGGAAACCCACAGTATGGTACACCGTGTGACCGGGAAACGTTTTCAAATGCATCTCAGTTTTCGTCCCCTTTTACTCGGGTTCACAATTCCAGACCCTTTACTAACACTATCCCCACTTGGAGAGTCAGTGCCTTTAACCTGCTGTTTGGCACAGTTTGCAAATTCTGCGCAAGATGAACAGGAATAGGGAGAACCAATGAGAGACTAGCTGTAGGTGTCTGCACGGGCAAATTTAACGCTCATTTCCAACCAGGAAGAGGAATTAACCAAAGGCTCAGCATGCCGTGCCGGAACCAGATTAGGGCCTGAAGCAATCCTGCGGGTTTGCGGCCAGCTCACAAGAAAGCGATTTGAAGAAAGGAGCTCAGGGGCACTGTAATTCACAAACCTGCAGAGTTATAAATGACAGCTATCGTCCAAAAATATATTGAAGCAAGGCTGCGAAGAGGACTTGAAAGCGGGGCAGAATTGCAGGAAAACGATTTCAGGGGGTAGACTGGAATTGCACTTAAAGCATAGGAAAAGAGGCAGAACGTCAACAATGATGCACTTGGACAAAAAGGGCGTATGCGTTTTTTCCGGAATATATTCAGGAAAAAACGCATACGCCCTTTTGGCAAACCAAGCAAGCATGTTAAAGAAATCTGCACTACAATGAAGTCTCACTGCCCCCCGGTCAAAAGGGCCATCTGAAAAAAGTGTAAAATCCAGAAATGCAGCACAGACCATGGAGAACAGGGAGC
Organism: Delphinapterus leucas; assembly: GCF_059928025.1. Classification (NCBI taxonomy): domain Eukaryota; kingdom Metazoa; phylum Chordata; class Mammalia; order Artiodactyla; family Monodontidae; genus Delphinapterus; species Delphinapterus leucas. The sequence goes on from NW_028322239.1 coordinate 10,029,633, forward strand.
CTTGTTATGCTGATGGGTGGGATGTAAATTGCCAAGAGCCACTCTGAAGAAGTGTATGGTGTTTCCTGAAACACCTAAAAAACAAAGCAACGGAGCCTACGGCACTTCCACTTATGGTCCTGTAGCTTAGGGAAATTAAAATCAAAAACACACAGCCACCCCAAAGTTTCAGACGGCTCTGTTTGCAAGAAACTCGTCTACGGTACAAGTTAAATATCCCAGAAAGCGAAAAATGGATAAAGAAGTTGTGGTACGTACGTACAATGGAATATCACTCACCAATGAAATCTATGTCATTTGGCCCGTCGTGGCATAATGAGTGGATTCAGGTACGATGATTCTAAGTGAAATAAGTCACACAGAAAATGAAACATCATAAGATATCACTAATACACGGAATATAAACTTGGCTACACATGAACTGAATTACAAAACAGAACAGGGACTCAAATTTTGAAAACCAACTTATGTTTGCTTAAGGGGAAAGGTGAGTTGGGGTGCTGCATAAAACCAGAGATAGAAATTAGCACAGATACCATTCCACACGTCAAATATGTAATAGTCAAGACCTACCCCTTGCTCAACGAAATGGGCTAAACACCATATATTCAACGCCTAGGAATACACCTGACTAGTTTGAATCTTCAAACCCATGGATTTATATGTCTCCATAAGAGAATCAAGCGTGTGTACAGCTGCATGAAGGCAGCAGAGAAAATCCGATAAATCCTATTATCAAAATGAATTACAAAAACAAAACACAATGACAGTGAAATAGAGAGCAATTCTTAAATAATTCATTCAGGGCTTGTGATGCAACCTGGATTTACCTCATCAAAACCCAGAGCTGAGTGAGACATAAGGTTGGACACTTCGGGCTGATAGCATTGGTGAGGTTCGATGAGCAAATGCAGACCATTTGAAGTCATACTGCATGATACCCATTCCGTGGGTCCCAACTCTCCAGGTTTAAGCGATTCTTACTTCAGCTAAAACATGCATGGGAAACCCACAGTATGGTGCACCGTGTGACCGGGAAACGTTTTCAAATGCATCTCAGTTTTCGTCCCCTTTTACTCGGGTTCACAATTCCAGACCCTTTACTAACACTCTCCCCACTTGGAGAGACAGTGCCTTTAACCTGCTGTTTGGCACAGTTTGCAATTTCTGCTTAAGATGAACAGTAATAAGGAGAACCAATGAGAGACTAGATGTAGGTGTCTGCACGGGCAAATTTAATACTCATTTCCCACCAGGAAGAGGAATTAACCAAAGGCTCAGCATGCCGTGCCGGAAACAGATTAGGGCCTGAAGCAATCCTGCGGGTTTGCGGCCAGCTCACAAGAAAGCGATTTGAAGAAAGGAGCTCAGGGGCACTGTAATTCACAAACCTGCAGAGTTATAAATGACAGCTATCGTCCAAAATTATATTGAAGGAAGACCTGCGAAGAGGACTTGAAAGCGGGGCAGAATTGCAGGAAAACGATTTCAGGGGGTAGACTGGAATTGCACTTAAAGCATAGGAAAAGAGGCAGAACGTCAACAATGATGCACTTGGACAAAAAGGGCGTATGCGTTTTTTCTGGAATATATTCAGGAAAAAACGCATACGCCCTTTTGGCAAACCAAGCAAGCATGTTAAAGAAATCTGCACTACAATGAAGTCTCACTGCCCCCCGGTCAAAAGGGCCCTCTGAAAAAAGTGTAAAATCCAGAAATGCAGCACAGACCATGGAGAACAGGGAGCCTTGTTATGCTGATGGGTGGGATGTAAATTGCCAAGAGCCACTCTGAAGAAGTGTATGGTGTTTCCTGAAACACCTAAAAAACAAAGCAACGGAGCCTACGGCACTTCCACTTATGGTCCTATAGCTTAGGGAAATTAAAATCAAAAACACACAGCCACCCCAAAGTTTCAGACGGCTCTGTTTGCAAGAAACTCGTCTACGGTACAAGTTAAATATCCCAGAAAGCGAAAAATGGATAAAGAAGTTGTGGTACGTACGTACAATGGAATATCACTCACCAATGAAATCTATGTCATCTGGCCCGTCGTGGCATAATGAGTGGATTCAGGTACGATGATTCTAAGTGAAATAAGTCACACAGAAAATGAAACATCATAAGATATCACTAATACACGGAATGTAATCTTGGCTACACATGAACTGAATTACAAATGAGAACAGGGTCTCAAATTTAGAAAACCAACTTATGTTTGCTTAAGGGGAAAGGTGAGTTGGGGTGCTGCATAAAACCAGAGATAGAAATTAGCACACATACCATTCCATACGTCAAATACGTAATAGTCAAGACCTACCCCTTGCTCAACGAAATGGGCTAAACACCCTATATTCAATGCCTAGGAATACACCTGACTAGTAAGAATCTTCAAACCCATGGATTTATATGTCTCCATAAGAGAATCAAGCGTGTGTACAGCTGCATGAAGGCAGCAGAGAAAATCCGATAAATCCTATTATCAAAATGAATTACCAAAACAAAACACAATGGCAGTGAAATAGAGAGCAATTCTTAAATAATTCATTCAGGGCTTGTGATGCAACCTGGATTTACTTCATCTAAACCCAGAGCTGAGTGAGACATAAGGTTGGACACTTCGGGCTGATAGCATTGGTGAGGTTCGATGAGCAAATGCAGACCATTTGAAGTCATACTGCATGGTACCCATTCCATGGGTCCCAACTCTCCAGGTTAAGCGATTCTTCCTTCAGCTAAAACATGCATGGGAAACCCACATTATGGTGCACCGTGTGACCGGGAAACGTTTTCAAATGCATCTCAGTTTTTGCCCCTTTTACTCGGGTTCACAATTCCAGAACCTTTACTAACACTCTCCCCACTTGGAGAGTCAGTGCCTTTAACCTCCTGTTTGCGACAGTTTGCAATTTCTGCGCAAGATGAATAGGAATAGGGAGAACCAATGAGAAACTAGCTGTAGGTGTCTGCACGGGCAAATTTAATGCTCATTTCCACCAGGAAGAGGAATTAACCAAAGACTCAGCATGCCGTGCCGGAACCAGATTTGGGCCTGAAGCAATCCTGCGGGTTTGCGGCCAGCTCACAAGAAAGCGATTTGAAGAAAGGAGCTCAGGGGCACTGTAATTCACAAACCTGCAGAGTTATAAATGACAGCTATCGTCCAAAATATATATTGAAGGAAGGCTGCGAAGAGGACTTGAACGCAGGGAAGAATTGCAGGAAAACGATTTCAGGGGGTACACTGGAATTGCATTGAAAGCATAGGAAAAGAGGCAGAACGTCGACAATGATGCACTTGGACAAAAAGGGCGTATGCGTTTTATCCTGAATATATTCAGGAAAAAACGCATACGCTCTTTTTGGCCAACCAAGCAAGCATGTTAAAGGAATCTGCACTACAATGAAGTCTCACTGCCCCCCGGTCAAAAGGGCCATCTGAAAAAAGTGTAAAATCCAGAAATGCAGCACAGGCCATGGAGAACAGGGAGCCTTGTTATGCTGATGGGTGGGATGTAAATTGCCAACAGCCTCTCTGGAGAAGTGTATGGTGTTTCCTGAAACACCTAAAAAACAAAGCAACGGAGCCTACGGCACTTCCACTTATGGTCCTATAGCTTAGGGAAATTAAAATCAAAAACACACAGCCACCCCAAAGTTTCAGACGGCTCTGTTTACAAGAACCTCGTCTACGGTACAAGTTAAATATCCCAGAAAGCGAAAAATGGAGAAAGAAGTTGTGGTACGTACGTACAATGGAATATCACTCACCAATGAAATCTATGTCATCTGGCCCGTCGTGGCATAATGAGTGGATTCAGGTACGATGATTCTAAGTGAAATAAGTCACACAGAAAATGAAACATCATAAGATGTCACTAATACACGGAATATAATCTTGGCTACACATGAACTGAATTACAAATGAGAACAGGGTCTCAAATTTTGAAAACCAACTTATGTTTGCTTAAGGGGAAAGGTGAGTTGGGGTGCTGCATAAAACCAGAGATAGAAATTAGCACAGATACCATTCCACACGTCAAATATGTAATAGTCAAGACCTACCCCTTGCTCAACGAAATGGGCTAAACACCATATATTCAACGCCTAGGAATACAACTGACTAGTTTGAATCTTCAAACCCATGGATTTATATGTCTCCATAAGAGAATCAAGCGTGTGTACAGCTGCATGAAGGCAGCAGAGAAAATCCGATAAATCCTATTATCAAAATGAATTACAAAAACAAAACACAATGACAGTGAAATAGAGAGCAATTCTTAAATAATTCATTCAGGGCTTGTGATGCAACCTGGATTTACCTCATCAAAACCCAGAGCTGAGTGAGACATAAGGTTGGACACTTCGGGCTGATAGCATTGGTGAGGTTCGATGAGCAAATGCAGACCATTTGAAGTCATACTGCATGATACCCATTCCGTGGGTCCCAACTCTCCAGGTTTAAGCGATTCTTACTTCAGCTAAAACATGCATGGGAAACCCACAGTATGGTGCACCGTGTGACCGGGAAACGTTTTCAAATGCATCTCAGTTTTCGTCCCCTTTTACTCGGGTTCACAATTCCAGACCCTATACTAACACTCTCCCCACTTGGAGAGACAGTGCCTTTAACCTGCTGTTTGGCACAGTTTGCAATTTCTGCTTAAGATGAACAGTAATAAGGAGAACCAATGAGAGACTAGATGTAGGTGTCTGCACGGGCAAATTTAATACTCATTTCCCACCAGGAAGAGGAATTAACCAAAGGCTCAGCATGCCGTGCCGGAAACAGATTAGGGCCTGAAGCAATCCTGCGGGTTTGCGGCCAGCTCACAAGAAAGCGATTTGAAGAAAGGAGCTCAGGGGCACTGTAATTCACAAACCTGCAGAGTTATAAATGACAGCTATCGTCCAAAAATATATTGAAGGAAGGCCTGCGAAGAGGACTTGAAAGCGGGGCAGAATTGCAGGACAATGATTTCAGGGGGTAGACTGGAATTGCATTTAAAGCATAGGAAAAGAGGCAGAACGTCAACAATGATGCACTTGGCCAAAAAGGGCGTATGCGTTTTTTCCTGAATATATTCAGGATAAAACGCATACGCCCATTTTGGCCAACCAAGCAAGCATGTTAAAGAAATCTGCACTAAAATGAAGTCTCACTGCCCCCCGGTCAAAAGGGCCATCTGAAAAAAGTGTAAAATCCAGAAATGCAGCACAGGCCATGGAGAACAGGGAGCCTTGTTATGCTGATGGGTGGGATGTAAATTGCCAAGAGCCACTCTGGAGAAGTGTATGGTGTTTCCTGAAACACCTAAAAAACAAAGCAACGGAGCCTACGGCACTTCCACTTATGGTCCTATAGCTTAGGGAAATTAAAATCAAAAACACACAGCCACCCCAAATTTTCAGACGGCTCTGTTTGCAAGAAACTCGTCTACGGTACAAGTTAAATATCGCAGAAAGCGAAAAATGGATAAAGAAATTGTGGTACGTACGTACAATGGAATATCACTCACCAATGAAATCTATGTCATCTGGCCCGTCGTGGCATAATGAGTGGATTCAGGTACGATGATTCTAAGTGAAATATGTCACACAGAAAATGAAACATCATAAGATATCACTAATACACGGAATGTAATCTTGGCTACACATGAACTGAATTACAAAACAGAACAGGGTCTCAAATTTAGAAAACCAACTTATGTTTGCTTAAGGGGAAAGGTGAATCACGGTACTGCATAAAACCAGAGTGAGAAATTAGCACAGATACAATTCCATACGTCAAATACGTAATAGTCAAGACCTACCCCTTGCTCAACGAAATGGGCTAAACACCCTATATTCAACGCCTAGGAATACACCTGACTAGTAAGAATCTTCAAACCCATGGATTTATATGTCTCCATAAGAGAATCAAGCGTGTGTACAGCTGCATGAAGGCAGCAGAGAAAATCCGATAAATCCTATTATCAAAATGAATTACAAAAACAAAACACAATGGCAGTGAAATAGAGAGCAATTCTTAAATAATTCATTCAGGGCTTGTGATGCAACCTGGATTTACTTCATCTAAACCCAGAGCTGAGTGAGACATAAGGTTGGACACTTCGGGCTGATAGCATTGTTGAGGTTCGATGAGCAAATGCAGACCATTTGAAGTCATACTGCATGGTACCCATTCCATGGGTCCCAACTCTCCAGTTTAAGCGATTCTTCCTTCAGCTAAAACATGATGGGAAACCCACAGTATGGTGCACCGTGTGACCGGGAAACGTTTTCAAATGCATCTCAGTTTTTGCCCCTTTTACTCGGGTTCACAATTCCGGACCCTTTACTAACACTCTCCCCACTTGGAGAGTCAGTGCCTTTAACCTCCTGTTTGCGACAGTTTGCAATTTCTGCGCAAGATGAGTACGAATAGGGAGAACCAATGAGAAACTAGCTGTAGGTGTCTGCACGGGCAAATTTAATGCTCATTTCCACCAGGAAGAGGAATTAACCAAAGGCTCAGCATGCCGTGCCGGAACCAGATTAGGGCCTGAAGCAATCCTGCGGGTTTGCGGCCAGCTCACAAGAAAGCGATTTGAAGAAAGGAGCTCAGGGGCACTGTAATTCACAAACCTGCAGAGTTATAAATGACAGCTATCGTCCAAAAATATATTGAAGGAAGGCTGCGAAGAGGACTTGAACGCAGGGCAGAATTGCAGGAAAACGATTTCAGGGGGTACACTGCAATTGCATTGAAAGCATAGGAAAAGAGGCAGAACGTCGACAATGATGCACTTGGTCAAAAAGTGCGTATGCGTTTTTTCCTGAATGTATTCAGGAAAAAACGCATACGCACTTTTTGGCCAACCAAGCAAGCATGTTAAAGAAATCTGCACTACAATGAAGTCTCACTGCCCCCCGGTCAAAAGGGCCATCTGAAAAAAGTGTAAAATCCAGAAATGCAGCACAGGCCACGGAGAACAGGGAGCCTGGTTATGCTGATGGGTGGGATGTAAATTGCCACAGCCACTCTGGAGAAGTGTATGGTGTTTCCTGAAACACCTAAAACACAAGCCAAAGGAGCCTACAGCACTTCCACATATGGTCCTATAGCTTAGGGAAATTAAAATCAAAAACACACAGCCACCCCAGAGTTTCAGACGGCTCTGATTACAAGAACCTCGTCTACGGTACAAGTTAAATATCCCAGAAAGCGAAAAATGGAGAAAGAAGTTGTGGTACGTACGTACAATGGAATATCACTCACCAATGAAATCTATGTCATCTGGCCCGTCCTGGCATAATGAGTGGATTCAGGTATGATGATTCTAAGTGAAATAAGTCACACAGAAAATGAAACATCATAAGATATCACTAATACACCAAATGTAATCTTGGCTACACATGAACTGAATTACTAAACAGAACAGGGCCTCAAATTTAGAAAACCAACTTATGTTTGCTTAAGGGGAAAGGTGAGTTGGGGTGCTGCATAAAACCAGAGATAGAAATTAGCACAGATACCATTCCATACGTCAAATATGTAATAGTCAAGACCTACCCCTTGCTCAACGAAATGGGCTAAACACCCTATATTCAACGCCTAGGGATACACCTGACAAGTAAGAATCTTCAAACCCATGGATTTATATGTCTCCATAAGAGAATCAAGCGTGTATACAGCTGCATGAAGCCAGCAGAGAAAATCCGATAAATCCTATTATCAAAATGAATTAAAAAACAAAACACAATGACAGTGAAATAGAGAGCACTGCTTAAATAATTCATTCAGGGCTTCTGATGCAACCTGGATTTACCTCATCTACTCCCAGAGCTGTGTGAGACATAAAGTTGGACACTTCGGGCTGATAGCATTGGTGAGGTTCGATGAGCAAATGCAGACCATTTGAAGTCATACTGCATGGTACCCATTCCATGGGTCCCAACTCTCCAGGTTTAAGCGATTCTTCCTTCAGCTAAAACATGCATGGGAAACCCACAGTATGGTGCACCGTGTGACCGGGAAACGTTTTCAAATGCATCTCAGTTGTCGGCCCCTTTTACACGGGTTCAACATTCCAGACCCTTTACTAACACTCTCCCCACTTGGAGAGTCAGTGCCTTTAACCTGCTGTTTGGCACAGTTTTCAATTTCTGCGCAAGATGAACAGGAATAGGGAGAACCAATGAGAAACTAGCTGTAGGTGTCTGCACGGGCAAATTTAACGCTCATTTCCAACCAGGAATAGGAATTAACCAAACGCTCAGCATGCCGTGCCGGAACCAGATTAGGGCATGGATCAATCCTGAGGGTTTGTGGCCAGCTTACAAGAAAGCGATTTGAGGAAAGGAGCTCAAGGGCACTGTAATTCACACACCTGCAGAGTTATAAATGACAGCTATCGTCCAATAATATATTGAAGGAAGGCTGCGAAGAGGACTTGAAAGCGGGGCAGAATTGCAGGAAAACGATTTCAGGGGGTAGACTGGAATTGCATTTAAAGCATAGGAAAAGAGGCAGAACGTCGACAATGATGCACTTGACCAAAAAGGGCGTATGCGTTTTTTCCTGAATATATTCAGGAAAAAACGCATACGCCCTTTTTGGCCAACCAAGCAAGCATGTTAAAGAAATCTGCACTACAATGAAGTCTCACTGCCCCCCGGTCAAAAGGGCCATCTGAAAAAAGTGTAAAATCCAGAAAGGCAGTACAGGCCATGGAGAACAGGGAGCCTTGTTATGCTGATGGGTGGGATGTAAATTGCCAAGAGACACTCTGGAGAAGTGTATGGTGTTTCCTGAAACACCTAAAAAACAAAGCAAGAGAGCCTACGGCACTTCCACTTATGGTCCTATAGCTTAGGGAAATTAAAATCAAAAACACACAGCCACCCCAAAGTTTCAGACGGCTCTCTTCACAAGAACCTCGTCTACGGTACAAGTTAAATATCCCAGAAAGCAAAAAATGGATAAAGAAATTGTGGTACGTACGTACAATGGAATATCACTCACCAATGAAATCTATATCATCAGGCCCATCGTGGCATAATGAGTGGATTCAGGTACAATGATTCTAAGTGAAATAATTCACACAGAAAATGAAACATCATATCACTAATACACGGAATGTAATCTCGGCTACACATGACCTGAATTACAAAACAGAACAGGGTCTCAAATTTAGAAAACCAACTTATGTTTGCGTAAGGGGAAAGGTGAGTTGGGGTGCTGCATAAAACCAGAGTTAGAAATTAGCACAGATACCATTCCATATGTCAAATACGTAATAGTCAAGACGTACCACTTGCTCAACGAAATGGGCTAAACACCCTATATTCAACGCCTTGGAATACACCTGAATAGTAAGAATCTTCAAACCCATGGATTTATATGTCTCCATAAGAGAATCAAGCGTGTGTACAGCTGCATGAAGGCAGCAGAGAAAATCCGATAAATCCTATTATCAAAATGAATTACAAAAACAAAACACAATGACAGTGAAATAGAGAGCAATTCTAAAATAATTCATTCAGGGCTTGTGATGCAACCTGGATTTACCTCATCAAAACCCAGAGCTGAGTGAGACATAAGGTTGGACACTTTGGGCTGATAGCATTGGTGAGGTTCGATGAGCAAATGCAGACCATTTGAAGTCATACTGCATGGTACCCATTCCATGGGTCCCAACTCTCCAGGTTTAAGCGATTGTTCCTTCAGCTAAAGCATGCATGGGAAACCCACAGTATGGTGCACCGTGTGACCGGGAAACGTTTTCAAATGCATCTCAGTTTTTGTCCCCTTTTACTCGGGTTCACAATTCCAGACCCTTTACTAACACTCTCCCCACTTGGAGAGTCAGTGCCTTTAACCTCCTGTTTGGCACAGTTTGCACTTTCTGCGCAAGATGAACAGGAATAGGGAGAACCAATGAGAGACTAGCTGTAGGTGTCTGCACGGGCAAATTTAATGCTCATGTCCCACCGGGAAGAGGAATTAACCAAAGGCTCAGCATGCCGTGCCGGAACCAGATTAGGGCCTGAAGCAATCATGTGGTTTTGCGGCCAGCTCACAAGAAAGCGATTTGAAGAAAAGAGCTCAGGGGCACTGTAATTCACAAACCTGCAGAGTTATAAATGACAGCTATCGTCCAAAAATATATTGAAGGAAGGCTGCGAAGAGGACTTGAAAGCGGGGCAGAATTGCAGGAAAACGATTTCAGGGGGTAGACTGGAGTTGCATTTAAAGCATAGGAATGGAGGTAGAACGTCGACAATGATGCACTTGGACAAAAAGGGCATATGCGTTTTTTCCTGAATATATTCAGGAAAAAACGCATACGCACTTTTTGGCCAACCAAGCAAGCATGTGAAAGAAATCTGCACTACAATGAAGTCTCACTGCCCCCCGGTCAAAAGGGCCATCTGAAAAAAGTGTTAAATCCAGAAATGCAGCACAGGCCATGGAGAACAGGGAGCCTTGTTATGCTGATGGGTGGGATGTAAATTGTCAAGAGCCACTCTGAAGAATTGTATGGTGTTTCCTGAAACACCTAAAAAACAAAGCAACGGAGCCTACGGCACTTCCACTTATGGTCCTATATCTTAGGGAAATTAAAATCAAAAACACACAGCCACCCCAAAGTTTCAGAGGGCTCTGTTTACAAGAACCTCGTCTACGGTACAAGTTACATATCCCAGAAAGCAAAAAATGGATAAAGAAGTTGTGGTAAGTACGTACAATGGAATATCACTCACCAATGAAATCTATGTCATCTGGCCCGTGGTGGCATAATGAGTGGATTCAGGTACGATGATTCTAAGTGAAATAAGTCACACAGAAAATGAAACATCATAAGATATCACTAATACACCGAATGTAATCTTGGCTACACATGAACTGAATTACTAAACAGAACAGGGTCTCAAATTTAGAAAACCAACTTATGTTTGCTTAAGAGGAAAGGTGAGTTGGGGTGCTGCATAAAACCAGAGATAGAAATTAGCACAGATACCATTCCATACGTAAAATATGTAATAGTCAAGACCTACCCCTTGCTCAACCAAATGGGCTAAACACCCTATATTCAACGCCTAGGAATACACCTGACTAGAAAGAATCTTCAAACCCATGGATTTATATGTCTCCATAAGAGAATCAAGCGTGTGTACAGCTGCATGTAGGCAGCAGAGAAAATCCGATAAATCCAATTATCAAAATGAATTACAAAAACAAAACACAATGACAGTGAAATAGAGAGCAATTCTTAAATAATTCATTCAGGGCTTTTGATGCAACCTGGATTTACCTCATCTACACCCAGAGCTGAGTGAGACATAAGGTTGGACACTTCGGGCTGATAGCATTGGTGAGGTTCGATGAGCAAAAGCAGACCATTTGAAGTCATACTGCATGGTACCCATTCCGTGGGTCCCAACTCTCCAGGTTTAAGCGATTCTTTTTCAGCTAAAACATGCATGGGAAACCCACAGTATGGTGCACCGAGTTACGGGGAAACGTTTTCAAATGCATCTCAGTTTTCGTCCCCATTTCCTCGGGTTCACAATTCCAGACCCTTTACTAACACTCTCCCCACTTGGAGAGCCAGTGCCTTTAACCTGCTGTTTGGCACAGTTTGCAATTTCTGCGCAAGATGAACAGAAATAGGGAGAACCAATGAGAGACTAGCTGTAGGTGTCTGCACGGGCAAATTTAATGCTCATTTCCCACCAGGAAGAGTAATTAACCAAAGGCTCAGCATGCCGTGCCGGAACCAGATTAGGGCCTGAAGCAATCCTGTGGGTTTGCGGCCAGCTCACAAGAAAGCGATTTGAAGAAAGGAGCTCAGGGGCACTGTAATTCACAAACCTGCAGAGTTATAAATGACAGCTATCGTCCAAAAATATATTGAAGGAAGGCTGCGAAGAGGACTTGAATGCGGGGCAGAATTGCAGGAAAACGATTTCAGGGTGCAGACTGGAATTGCATTTATAGCATAGGAAAAGAGGCAGAACGTCGACAATGATGTACTTGGCCAAAAAGGGCGTATGCGTTTTTTCCGGAATATATTCAGGAAAAAACGCATACGCACTTTCTGGCCAACCAAGCAAGCATGTTAAAGAAATCTGCACTACAATGAAGTCTCACTGCCCCCCGGTCAAAAGGGCCATCTGAAAAAAGTGTAAAATCCAGAAAGGCAGCACAGGCCATGGAGAACAGGGAGCCTTGTTATGCTGATGGGTGGGATGTAAATTGCCAAGAGCCACTCTGGTGAAGTGTATGGTGTTTCCTGAAACACCTGAAAAACAAAGCAACGGAGCCTACGGCACTTCCACTTATGGTCCTATAACTTAGGGAAATTAAAATCAAAAACACACAGCCACCCCAATATTTCAGACGGCTCTCTTCACAAGAACCTCGTTTACGGTACAAGTTAAATATCCCAGAAAGCGAAAAATGGATAAAGAAATTGTGGTACGTACGTACAATGGAATATCACTCACCAATGAAATCTATATCATCAGGCCCGTCGTGGCATAATGAGTGGATTCAGGTACAATGATTCTAAGTGAAATAAGTCACAGAGAAAATGAAACATCATATCACTAATACACGGAATGTAATCTTGGCTACACATGAACTGAATTACAAAACAGAACAGGGTCTCAAATTTTGAAAACCAACTTATATTTGCTTAAGGGGAAAGGTGAGTTGGGCTGCTGCATAAAACCAGAGATAGAAATTAGCACAGATACCATTCCATACGTCACATACGTAATAGTCAAGACCTACCGCTTGCTGAACAAAATGGGCTAAACACCCTCTATTCAACACCTAGGAATACACCAGACTAGTAAGAATCTTCAAACCCATGGATTTATATGTCTCCATAAGAGAATCAAGGGTGTGTACAGCTGCATGAAGGCAGCAGAGAAAATCCGATAAATCCTATTATCAAAATGAATTACAAAAACAAAACACAATGACAGTGAAATAGAGAGCAATTCTTAAATAATTCATTCAGGGCTTGTGATGCAACCTGCATTTACCTCATCTACACCCAGAGCTGTGTGAGACATAAGGTTGTACACTTCGGGCTGATAACATTGGTGAGGTTCGATGAGCAAATGCAGACCATTTGAAGTCATACTGCATGGTACCAATTCCAAGGGTCCCAAATCTCCAGGTTTAAGCGATTCTTCCTTCAGCTAAACATGCATGGGAAACCCACAGTATGGTACACCGTGTGACCGGGAAACGTTTTCAAATGCATCTCAGTTTTCATCCCCTTTTACTCGGGTTCACAATTCCAGACCCTTTACTAACACTCTCCCCACTTGGAGAGTCAGTGCCTTTAACCTGCTGTTTGGCACAGTTTGCAAATTCTGCGCAAGATGAACAGGAATAGGGAGAACCAATGAGAGACTAGCTGTAGGTGCCTGCACGGGCAAATTTAACGCTCATTTCCCACCGGGAAGAGGAATTAACCAAAGGCTCAGCATGCCATGCCGGAACCAGATTAGGGCCTGAAGCAATCCTGCGGGTTTGCGGCCAGCTCACAAGAAAGCGATTTGAAGAAAGGAGCTCACGGGCACTGTAATTCACAAACCTGCAGAGTTATAATTGACAGCTATCGTCCAAAACTATATTGAAGCAAGGCTGCGAAGAGGACTTTAAAGCGGGGCAGAATTGCAGGAAAACGATTTCAGGGGGTAGACTGGAATTGCACTTAAAGCATAGGAAAAGAGGCAGAACGTCAACAATGATGCACTTGGACAAAAAGGGCGTATGCGTTTTTTCCGGAATATATTCAGGAAAAAACGCATACGCCCTTTTGGAAAACCAAGCAAGCATGTTAAACAAATCTGCACTACAATGAGGTCTCACTGCCCCCCGGTCAAAAGGGCCATCTGAAAAAAGTTTAAAATCCAGAAATGCAGCACAGACCATGGAGAACAGGGAGCCTTGTTATGCTGATGGGCGGGATGTAAATTGCCAAGAGCCACTCTGAAGAAGTGTATGGTGTTTCCTGAAACACCTAAAAAACAAAGCAACGGAGCCTACGGCACTTCCACTTATGGTCCTATAGCTTAGGGAAATTAAAATCAAAAACACACAGCCACCCCAAAGTTTCAGACGGCTCTGTTTGCAAGAAACTCGTCTACGGTACAAGTTAAATATCCCAGAAAGCGAAAAATGGATAAAGAAGTTGTGGTACGTACGTACAATTGAATATCACTCACCAATGAAATCTATGTCATTTGGCCCGTCGTGGCATAATGAGTGGATTCAGGTACGATGATTCTAAGTGAAATAAGTCACACAGAAAATGAAACATCATAAGATATCACTAATACACGGAATGTAATCTTGGCTACACATGAACTGAATTACAAAACAGAACAGGGTCTCAAATTTAGAAAACCAACTTATGTTTGCTTAAGGGGAAATGTGAATCAGGGTGCTGCATAAAACCAGAGATAGAAATTAACACAGATACCATTCCATACCTCAAATATGTAATAGTCAAGACCTACCCCTTGCTCAACGAAATGGGCTAAACACCCTATATTCAACGCCTAGGAATACACCTGACTAGTAAGAATCTTCAAACCCATGGATTTATATGTCTCCATAAGAGAATCAAGCGTGTGTACAGCTGCATGAAGGCAGCAGAGAAAATCCGATAAATCCTATTATCAAAATGAATTACAAAAACAAAACACAATGGCAGTGAAATAGAGAGCAATTCTTAAATAATTCATTCAGGGCTTGTGATGCAACCTGGATTTACCTCATCTAAACCCAGAGCTGAGTGAGACATAAGGTTGGACACTTCGGGCTGATAGCATTGGTGAGGTTCGATGAGCAAATGCAGACCATTTGAAGTCATACTGCATGGTACCCATTCCAAGGGTCCCAAATCTCCAGGTTTAAGCGATTCTTCCTTCAGCTAAAACATGCATGGGAAACCCACAGTATGGTACACCGTGTGACCGGGAAACGTTTTCAAATGCATCTCAGTTTTCGTCCCCTTTTACTCGGGTTCACAATTCCAGACCCTTTACTAACACTATCCCCACTTGGAGAGTCAGTGCCTTTAACCTGCTGTTTGGCACAGTTTGCAAATTCTGCGCAAGATGAACAGGAATAGGGAGAACCAATGAGAGACTAGCTGTAGGTGTCTGCACGGGCAAATTTAACGCTCATTCCCCACCAGGAAGAGGAATTAACCAAAGGCTCAGCATGCCCTGCCGGAACCAGATTATGGCCTAAAGCAATCCTGCGGGTTTGCGGCCAGCTCACAAGAAAGCGATTTGAAGAAAGGAGCTCAGGGGCACTGTAATTCACAAACCTGCAGAGTTATAAATGACAGCTATCGTCCAAAACTATATTGAAGCAAGGCTGCGAAGAGGACTTGAAAGCGGGGCAGAATTGCAGGAAAACGATTTCAGGGGGTAGACTGGAATTGCACTTAAAGCATAGGAAAAGAGGCAGAACGTCAACAATGATGCACTTGGACAAAAAGGGCATATGCGTTTTTTCCGGAATATATTCAGGAAAAAACGCATACGCCCTTTTGGCAAACCAAGCAAGCATGTTAAAGAAATCTGCACTACAATGAAGTCTCACTGCCCCCCGGTCAAAAGGGCCATCTGAAAAAAGTGTAAAATCCAGAAATGCAGCACAGACCATGGAGAACAGGGAGCCTTGTTATGCTGATGGGTGGGATGTAAATTGCCAAGAGCCACTCTGAAGAAGTGTATGGTGTTTCCTGAAACACCTAAAAAACAAAGCAACGGAGCCTACGGCACTTCCACTTATGATCCTATAGCTTAGGGAAATTAAAATCAAAAACACACAGCCACCCCAAAGTTTCAGACGTCTCTGTTTGCAAGAAACTCGTCTACGGTACAAGTTAAATATCCCAGAAAGCGAAAAATGGATAAAGAAGTTGTGGTACGTACGTACAATGGAATATCACTCACCAATGAAATCTATGTCATCTGGCCCATCGTGGCATAATGAGTGGATTCAGGTACGATGATTCTAAGTGAAATAAGTCACACAGAAAATGAAACATCATAAGATATCACTAATACACGGAATGTAATCTTGGCTACACATGAACTGAATTACAAAACAGAACAGGGTCTCAAATTTAGAAAACCAACTTATGTTTGCTTAAGGGGAAAGGTGAATCACGGTACTGTATAAAACCAGAGTGAGAAATTAGCACAGATACAATTCCATACGTCAAATACGTAATAGTCAAGACCTACCCCTTGCTCAACAAAATGGGCTAAACACCCTATATTCAACGCCTAGGAATACACCTGACTAGTAAGAATCTTCAAACCCATGGATTTATATGTCTCCATAAGAGAATCAAGCGTGTGTACAGCTGCATGAAGGCAGCAGAGAAAATCCGATAAATCCTATTATCAAAATGAATTACAAAAACAAAACACAATGGCAGTGAAATAGAGAGCAATTCTTAAATAATTCATTCAGGGCTTGTGATGCAACCTGGATTTACATCATCTAAACCCAGAGCTGAGTGAGACATAAGGTTGGACACTTCGGGCTGATAGCATTGGTGAGGTTCGATGAGCAAATGCAGACCATTTGAAGTCATACTGCATGGTACCCATTCCATGGGTCCCAACTCTCCAGTTTAAGCGATTCTTCCTTCAGCTAAAACATGATGGGAAACCCACAGTATGGTGCACCGTGTGACCGGGAAACGTTTTCAAATGCATCTCAGTTTTTGCCCCTTTTACTCGGGTTCACAATTCCGGACCCTTTACTAACACTCTCCCCACTTGGAGAGTCAGTGCCTTTAACCTCCTGTTTGCGACAGTTTGCAATTTTTGCGCAAGATGAATACGAATATGGAGAACCAATGAGAAACTAGCTGTAGGTGTCTGCACGGGCAAATTTAATGCTCATTTCCCACCAGGAAGAGGAATTAACCAAAGGCTCAGCATGCCGTGCCGGAAACAGATTAGGGCCTGAAGCAATCCTGCGGGTTTGCGGCCAGCTCACAAGAAAGCGATTTGAAGAAAGGAGCTCAGGGGCACTGTAATTCACAAACCTGCAGAGTTATAAATGACAGCTATCGTCCAAAAATATATTGAAGGAAGGCTGCGAAGAGGACTTGAAAGCGGGGCAGAATTGCAGGACAATGATTTCAGGGGGTAGACTGGAATTGCATTTAAAGCATAGGAAAAGAGGCAGAACGTCAACAATGATGCACTTGGCCAAAAAGGGCGTATGCGTTTTTTCCTGAATATATTCAGGATAAAACGCATACGCCCATTTTGGCCAACCAAGAAAGCATGTTAAAGAAATCTGCACTAAAATGAAGTCTCACTGACCCCGGTCAAAAGGGCCATCTGAAAAAAGTGTAAAATCCAGAAATGCAGCACAGGCCATGGAGAACAGGGAGCCTTGTTATGCTGATGGGTGGGATGTAAATTGCCAAGAGCCACTCTGGAGAAGTGTATGGTGTTTCCTGAAACACCTAAAAAACAAAGCAACGGAGCCTACGGCACTTCCACTTATGGTCCTATAGCTTAGGAAATTAAAATCAAAAACACACAGCCACCCCAAAGTTTCAGAAGGCTCTGTTTACAAGAACCTCGTCTACGGTACAAGTTAAATATCCCAGAAAGCGAAAAATGGAGAAAGAAGTTGTGGTACGTACGTACAATGGAATATCACTCACCAATGAAATCTATGTCATCTGGCCCGTCGTGGCATAATGAGTGGATTCAGGTACGATGATTCTAAGTGAAATAAGTCACACAGAAAATGAAACATCATAAGATATCACTAATACACAGAATGTAATCTTGGCTACACATGAACTGAATTACAAAACAGAACAGGGTCTCAAATTTAGAAAACCAACTTATGTTTGCTTAAGGGGAAAGGTGAGTTGGGGTGCTGCATAAAACCAGAGATAGAAATTAGCACAGATACCATTCCACACGTCAAATATGTAATAGTCAAGACCTACCCCTTGCTCAACGAAATGGGCTAAACACCATATATTCAACGCCTAGGAATACACCTGACTAGTTTGAATCTTCAAACCCATGGATTTATATGTCTCCATAAGAGAATCAAGCGTGTGTACAGCTGCATGAAGGCAGCAGAGAAAATCCGATAAATCCTATTATCAAAATGAATTACAAAAACAAAACACAATGACAGTGAAATAGAGAGCAATTCTTAAATAATTCATTCAGGGCTTGTGATGCAACCTGGATTTACCTCATCAAAACCCAGAGCTGAGTGAGACATAAGGTTGGACACTTCGGGCTGATAGCATTGGTGAGGTTCGATGAGCAAATGCAGACCATTTGAAGTCATACTGCATGATACCCATTCCGTGGGTCCCAACTCTCCAGGTTTAAGCGATTCTTCCTTCAGCTAAAACATGCATGGGAAACCCACAGTATGGTGCACCGTGTGACCGGGAAACGTTTTCAAATGCATCTCAGTTTTCGTCCCCTTTTACTCGGGTTCACAATTCCAGACCCTTTACTAACACTCTCCCCACTTGGAGAGACAGTGCCTTTAACCTGCTGTTTGGCACAGTTTGCAATTTCTGCTTAAGATGAAAAGTAATAAGGAGAACCAATGAGAGACTAGATGTAGGTGTCTGCACGGGCAAATTTAATACTCATTTCCCACCAGGAAGAGGAATTAACCAAAGGCTCAGCATGCCGTGCCGGAAACAGATTAGGGCCTGAAGCAATCCTGCGGGTTTGCGGCCAGCTCACAAGAAAGCGATTTGAAGAAAGGAGCTCAGGGGCACTGTAATTCACAAACCTGCAGAGTTATAAATGACAGCTATCGTCCAAAAATATATTGAAGGAAGGCCTGCGAAGAGGACTTGAAAGCGGGGCAGAATTGCAGGAAAACGATTTCAGGGGGTAGACTGGAATTGCACTTAAAGCATAGGAAAAGAGGCAGAACGTCAACAATGATGCACTTGGACAAAAAGGGCGTATGCGTTTTTTCTGGAATATATTCAGGAAAAAACGCATACGCCCTTTTGGCAAACCAAGCAAGCATGTTAAAGAAATCTGCACTACAATGAAGTCTCACTGCCCCCCGGTCAAAAGGGCCCTCTGAAAAAAGTGTAAAATCCAGAAATGCAGCACAGACCATGGAGAACAGGGAGCCTTGTTATGCTGATGGGTGGGATGTAAATTGCCAAGAGCCACTCTGAAGAAGTGTATGGTGTTTCCTGAAACACCTAAAAAACAAAGCAACGGAGCCTACGGCACTTCCACTTATGGTCCTATAGCTTAGGGAAATTAAAATCAAAAACACACAGCCACCCCAAAGTTTCAGACGGCTCTGTTTGCAAGAAACTCGTCTACGGTACAAGTTAAATATCCCAGAAAGCGAAAAATGGATAAAGAAGTTGTGGTACGTACGTACAATGGAATATCACTCACCAGTGAAATCTATGTCATCTGGCCCGTCGTGGCATAATGAGTGGATTCAGGTACGATGATTCTAAGTGAAATAAGTCACACAGAAAGAGAAACATCATAAGATATCACTAATACACGGAATGTAATCGTGGCTACACATGAACTGAATTACAAATGAGAACAGGGTCTCAAATTTAGAAAACCAACTTATGTTTGCTTAAGGGGAAAGGTGAGTTGGGGTGCTGCATAAAACCAGAGATAGAAATTAGCACACATACCATTCCATACGTCAAATACGTAATAGTCAAGACCTACCCCTTGCTCAACGAAATGGGCTAAACACCCTATATTCAATGCCTAGGAATACACCTGACTAGTAAGAATCTTCAAACCCATGGATTTATATGTCTCCATAAGAGAATCAAGCGTGTGTACAGCTGCATGAAGGCAGCAGAGAAAATCCGATAAATCCTATTATCAAAATGAATTACAAAAACAAAACACAATGACAGTGAAATAGAGAGCAATTCTTAAATAATTCATTCAGGGCTTGTGATGCAACCTGCATTTACCTCATCTACACCCAGAGCTGTGTGAGACATAAGGTTGTACACTTCGGGCTGATAGCATTGGTGAGGTTCGATGAGCAAATGCAGACCATTTGAAGTCATACTGCATGGTACCAATTCCAAGGGTCCCAAATCTCCAGGTTTAAGCGATTCTTCCTTCAGCTAAAACATGCATGGGAAACCCACAGTATGGTACACCGTGTGACCGGGAAACGTTTTCAAATGCATCTCAGTTTTCGTCCCCTTTTACTCGGGTTCACAATTCCAGACCCTTTACTAACACTCTCCCCACTTGGAGAGTCAGTGCCTTTAACCTGCTGTTTGGCACAGTTTGCAAATTCTGCGCAAGATGAACAGGAATAGGGAGAACCAATGAGAGACTAGCTGTAGGTGTCTGCACGGGCAAATTTAACGCTCATTTCCAACCAGGAAGAGGAATTAACCAAAGGCTCAGCATGCCGTGCCGGAACCAGATTAGGGCCTGAAGCAATCCTGCGGGTTTGCGGCCAGCTCACAAGAAAGCGATTTGAAGAAAGGAGCTCAGGGGCACTGTAATTCACAAACCTGCAGAGTTATAAATGACAGCTATCGTCCAAAAATATATTGAAGCAAGGCTGCGAAGAGGACTTGAAAGCGGGGCAGAATTGCAGGAAAACGATTTCAGGGGGTAGACTGGAATTGCACTTAAAGCATAGGAAAAGAGGCAGAACGTCAACAATGATGCACTTGGACAAAAAGTGCGTATGCGTTTTTTCCGGAATATATTCAGGAAAAAACGCATACGCCCTTTTGGCAAACCAAGCAAGCATGTTAAAGAAATCTGCACTACAATGAAGTCTCACTGCCCCCCGGTCAAAAGGGCCATCTGAAAAAAGTGTAAAATCCAGAAATGCAGCACAGACCATGGAGAACAGGGAGCCTTGTTATGCTGATGGGTGGGATGTAAATTGCCAAGAGCCACTCTGAAGAAGTGTATGGTGTTTCCTGAAACACCTAAAAAACAAAGCAACGGAGCCTACGGCACTTCCACTTATGGTCCTGTAGCTTAGGGAAATTAAAATCAAAAACACACAGCCACCCCAAAGTTTCAGACGGCTCTGTTTGCAAGAAACTCGTCTACGGTACAAGTTAAATATCCCAGAAAGCGAAAAATGGATAAAGAAGTTGTGGTACGTACGTACAATGGAATATCACTCACCAATGAAATCTATGTCATTTGGCCCGTCGTGGCATAATGAGTGGATTCAGGTACGATGATTCTAAGTGAAATAAGTCACACAGAAAATGAAACATCATAAGATATCACTAATACACGGAATATAAACTTGGCTACACATGAACTGAATTACAAAACAGAACAGGGACTCAAATTTTGAAAACCAACTTATGTTTGCTTAAGGGGAAAGGTGAGTTGGGGTGCTGCATAAAACCAGAGATAGAAATTAGCACAGATACCATTCCACACGTCAAATATGTAATAGTCAAGACCTACCCCTTGCTCAACGAAATGGGCTAAACACCATATATTCAACGCCTAGGAATACACCTGACTAGTTTGAATCTTCAAACCCATGGATTTATATGTCTCCATAAGAGAATCAAGCGTGTGTACAGCTGCATGAAGGCAGCAGAGAAAATCCGATAAATCCTATTATCAAAATGAATTACAAAAACAAAACACAATGACAGTGAAATAGAGAGCAATTCTTAAATAATTCATTCAGGGCTTGTGATGCAACCTGGATTTACCTCATCAAAACCCAGAGCTGAGTGAGACATAAGGTTGGACACTTCGGGCTGATAGCATTGGTGAGGTTCGATGAGCAAATGCAGACCATTTGAAGTCATACTGCATGATACCCATTCCGTGGGTCCCAACTCTCCAGGTTTAAGCGATTCTTACTTCAGCTAAAACATGCATGGGAAACCCACAGTATGGTGCACCGTGTGACCGGGAAACGTTTTCAAATGCATCTCAGTTTTCGTCCCCTTTTACTCGGGTTCACAATTCCAGACCCTTTACTAACACTCTCCCCACTTGGAGAGACAGTGCCTTTAACCTGCTGTTTGGCACAGTTTGCAATTTCTGCTTAAGATGAACAGTAATAAGGAGAACCAATGAGAGACTAGATGTAGGTGTCTGCACGGGCAAATTTAATACTCATTTCCCACCAGGAAGAGGAATTAACCAAAGGCTCAGCATGCCGTGCCGGAAACAGATTAGGGCCTGAAGCAATCCTGCGGGTTTGCGGCCAGCTCACAAGAAAGCGATTTGAAGAAAGGAGCTCAGGGGCACTGTAATTCACAAACCTGCAGAGTTATAAATGACAGCTATCGTCCAAAAATATATTGAAGGAAGGCCTGCGAAGAGGACTTGAAAGCGGGGCAGAATTGCAGGAAAACGATTTCAGGGGGTAGACTGGAATTGCACTTAAAGCATAGGAAAAGAGGCAGAACGTCAACAATGATGCACTTGGACAAAAAGGGCGTATGCGTTTTTTCTGGAATATATTCAGGAAAAAACGCATACGCCCTTTTGGCAAACCAAGCAAGCATGTTAAAGAAATCTGCACTACAATGAAGTCTCACTGCCCCCCGGTCAAAAGGGCCCTCTGAAAAAAGTGTAAAATCCAGAAATGCAGCACAGACCATGGAGAACAGGGAGCCTTGTTATGCTGATGGGTGGGATGTAAATTGCCAAGAGCCACTCTGAAGAAGTGTATGGTGTTTCCTGAAACACCTAAAAAACAAAGCAACGGAGCCTACGGCACTTCCACTTATGGTCCTATAGCTTAGGGAAATTAAAATCAAAAACACACAGCCACCCCAAAGTTTCAGACGGCTCTGTTTGCAAGAAACTCGTCTACGGTACAAGTTAAATATCCCAGAAAGCGAAAAATGGATAAAGAAGTTGTGGTACGTACGTACAATGGAATATCACTCACCAATGAAATCTATGTCATCTGGCCCGTCGTGGCATAATGAGTGGATTCAGGTACGATGATTCTAAGTGAAATAAGTCACACAGAAAATGAAACATCATAAGATATCACTAATACACGGAATGTAATCTTGGCTACACATGAACTGAATTACAAATGAGAACAGGGTCTCAAATTTAGAAAACCAACTTATGTTTGCTTAAGGGGAAAGGTGAGTTGGGGTGCTGCATAAAACCAGAGATAGAAATTAGCACACATACCATTCCATACGTCAAATACGTAATAGTCAAGACCTACACCTTGCTCAACGAAATGGGCTAAACACCCTATATTCAATGCCTAGGAATACACCTGACTAGTAAGAATCTTCAAACCCATGGATTTATATGTCTCCATAAGAGAATCAAGCGTGTGTACAGCTGCATGAAGGCAGCAGAGAAAATCCGATAAATCCTATTATCAAAATGAATTACCAAAACAAAACACAATGGCAGTGAAATAGAGAGCAATTCTTAAATAATTCATTCAGGGCTTGTGATGCAACCTGGATTTACTTCATCTAAACCCAGAGCTGAGTGAGACATAAGGTTGGACACTTCGGGCTGATAGCATTGGTGAGGTTCGATGAGCAAATGCAGACCATTTGAAGTCATACTGCATGGTACCAATTCCAAGGGTCCCAAATCTCCAGGTTTAAGCGATTCTTCCTTCAGCTAAAACATGCATGGGAAACCCACAGTATGGTACACCGTGTGACCGGGAAACGTTTTCAAATGCATCTCAGTTTTCGTCCCCTTTTACTCGGGTTCACAATTCCAGACCCTTTACTAACACTATCCCCACTTGGAGAGTCAGTGCCTTTAACCTGCTGTTTGGCACAGTTTGCAAATTCTGCGCAAGATGAACAGGAATAGGGAGAACCAATGAGAGACTAGCTGTAGGTGTCTGCACGGGCAAATTTAACGCTCATTTCCAACCAGGAAGAGGAATTAACCAAAGGCTCAGCATGCCGTGCCGGAACAAGATTAGGGCCTGAAGCAATCCTGCGGGTTTGCGGCCAGCTCACAAGAAAGCGATTTGAAGAAAGGAGCTCAGGGGCACTGTAATTCACAAACCTGCAGAGTTATAAATGACAGCTATCGTCCAAAAATATATTGAAGCAAGGCTGCGAAGAGGACTTGAAAGCGGGGCAGAATTGCAGGAAAACGATTTCAGGGGGTAGACTGGAATTGCACTTAAAGCATAGGAAAAGAGGCAGAACGTCAACAATGATGCACTTGGACAAAAAGGGCGTATGCGTTTTTTCCGGAATATATTCAGGAAAAAACGCATACGCCCTTTTGGCAAACCAAGCAAGCATGTTAAAGAAATCTGCACTACAATGAAGTCTCACTGCCCCCCGGTCAAAAGGGCCATCTGAAAAAAGTGTAAAATCCAGAAATGCAGCACAGACCATGGAGAACAGGGAGCCTTGTTATGCTGATGGGTGGGATGTAAATTGCCAAGAGCCACTCTGAAGAAGTGTATGGTGTTTCCTGAAACACCTAAAAAACAAAGCAACGGAGCCTACGGCACTTCCACTTATGGTCCTGTAGCTTAGGGAAATTAAAATCAAAAACACACAGCCACCCCAAAGTTTCAGACGGCTCTGTTTGCAAGAAACTCGTCTACGGTACAAGTTAAATATCCCAGAAAGCGAAAAATGGATAAAGAAGTTGTGGTACGTACGTACAATGGAATATCACTCACCAATGAAATCTATGTCATTTGGCCCGTCGTGGCATATTGAGTGGATTCAGGTACGATGATTCTAAGTGAAATAAGTCACACAGAAAATGAAACATCATAAGATATCACTAATACACGGAATATAAACTTGGCTACACATGAACTGAATTACAAAACAGAACAGGGACTCAAATTTTGAAAACCAACTTATGTTTGCTTAAGGGGAAAGGTGAGTTGGGGTGCTGCATAAAACCAGAGATAGAAATTAGCACAGATACCATTCCACACGTCAAATATGTAATAGTCAAGACCTACCCCTTGCTCAACGAAATGGGCTAAACACCATATATTCAACGCCTAGGAATACACCTGACTAGTTTGAATCTTCAAACCCATGGATTTATATGTCTCCATAAGAGAATCAAGCGTGTGTACAGCTGCATGAAGGCAGCAGAGAAAATCCGATAAATCCTATTATCAAAATGAATTACAAAAACAAAACACAATGACAGTGAAATAGAGAGCAATTCTTAAATAATTCATTCAGGGCTTGTGATGCAACCTGGATTTACCTCATCAAAACCCAGAGCTGAGTGAGACATAAGGTTGGACACTTCGGGCTGATAGCATTGGTGAGGTTCGATGAGCAAATGCAGACCATTTGAAGTCATACTGCATGATACCCATTCCGTGGGTCCCAACTCTCCAGGTTTAAGCGATTCTTACTTCAGCTAAAACATGCATGGGAAACCCACAGTATGGTGCACCGTGTGACCGGGAAACGTTTTCAAATGCATCTCAGTTTTCGTCCCCTTTTACTCGGGTTCACAATTCCAGACCCTTTACTAACACTCTCCCCACTTGGAAAGACAGTGCCTTTAACCTGCTGTTTGGCACAGTTTGCAATTTCTGCTTAAGATGAACAGTAATAAGGAGAACCAATGAGAGACTAGATGTAGGTGTCTGCACGGGCAAATTTAATACTCATTTCCCACCAGGAAGAGGAATTAACCAAAGGCTCAGCATGCCGTGCCGGAAACAGATTAGGGCCTGAAGCAATCCTGCGGGTTTGCGGCCAGCTCACAAGAAAGCGATTTGAAGAAAGGAGCTCAGGGGCACTGTAATTCACAAACCTGCAGAGTTATAAATGACAGCTATCGTCCAAAAATATATTGAAGGAAGGCCTGCGAAGAGGACTTGAAAGCGGGGCAGAATTGCAGGAAAACGATTTCAGGGGGTAGACTGGAATTGCACTTAAAGCATAGGAAAAGAGGCAGAACGTCAACAATGATGCACTTGGACAAAAAGGGCGTATG
Organism: Delphinapterus leucas; assembly: GCF_059928025.1. NCBI lineage: Eukaryota > Metazoa > Chordata > Mammalia > Artiodactyla > Monodontidae > Delphinapterus > Delphinapterus leucas. The sequence goes on from NW_028322239.1 coordinate 10,055,637, forward strand.
CGTTTTTTCTGGAATATATTCAGGAAAAAACGCATACGCCCTTTTGGCAAACCAAGCAAGCATGTTAAAGAAATCTGCACTACAATGAAGTCTCACTGCCCCCCGGTCAAAAGGGCCCTCTGAAAAAAGTGTAAAATCCAGAAATGCAGCACAGACCATGGAGAACAGGGAGCCTTGTTATGCTGATGGGTGGGATGTAAATTGCCAAGAGCCACTCTGAAGAAGTGTATGGTGTTTCCTGAAACACCTAAAAAACAAAGCAACGGAGCCTACGGCACTTCCACTTATGGTCCTATAGCTTAGGGAAATTAAAATCAAAAACACACAGCCACCCCAAAGTTTCAGACGGCTCTGTTTGCAAGAAACTCGTCTACGGTACAAGTTAAATATCCCAGAAAGCGAAAAATGGATAAAGAAGTTGTGGTACGTACGTACAATGGAATATCACTCACCAATGAAATCTATGTCATCTGGCCCGTCGTGGCATAATGAGTGGATTCAGGTACGATGATTCTAAGTGAAATAAGTCACACAGAAAGAGAAACATCATAAGATATCACTAATACACGGAATGTAATCTTGGCTACACATGAACTGAATTACAAATGAGAACAGGGTCTCAAATTTAGAAAACCAACTTATGTTTGCTTAAGGGGAAAGGTGAGTTGGGGTGCTGCATAAAACCAGAGATAGAAATTAGCACACATACCATTCCATACGTCAAATACGTAATAGTCAAGACCTACCCCTTGCTCAACGAAATGGGCTAAACACCCTATATTCAATGCCTAGGAATACACCTGACTAGTAAGAATCTTCAAACCCATGGATTTATATGTCTCCATAAGAGAATCAAGCGTGTGTACAGCTGCATGAAGGCAGCAGAGAAAATCCGATAAATCCTATTATCAAAATGAATTACAAAAACAAAACACAATGACAGTGAAATAGAGAGCAATTCTTAAATAATTCATTCAGGGCTTGTGATGCAACCTGCATTTACCTCATCTACACCCAGAGCTGTGTGAGACATAAGGTTGTACACTTCGGGCTGATAGCATTGGTGAGGTTCGATGAGCAAATGCAGACCATTTGAAGTCATACTGCATGGTACCAATTCCAAGGGTCCCAAATCTCCAGGTTTAAGCGATTCTTCCTTCAGCTAAAACATGCATGGGAAACCCACAGTATGGTACACCGTGTGACCGGGAAACGTTTTCAAATGCATCTCAGTTTTCGTCCCCTTTTACTCGGGTTCACAATTCCAGACCCTTTACTAACACTATCCCCACTTGGAGAGTCAGTGCCTTTAACCTGCTGTTTGGCACAGTTTGCAAATTCTGCGCAAGATGAACAGGAATAGGGAGAACCAATGAGAGACTAGCTGTAGGTGTCTGCACGGGCAAATTTAACGCTCATTTCCAACCAGGAAGAGGAATTAACCAAAGGCTCAGCATGCCGTGCCGGAACCAGATTAGGGCCTGAAGCAATCCTGCGGGTTTGCGGCCAGCTCACAAGAAAGCGATTTGAAGAAAGGAGCTCAGGGGCACTGTAATTCACAAACCTGCAGAGTTATAAATGACAGCTATCGTCCAAAAATATATTGAAGCAAGGCTGCGAAGAGGACTTGAAAGCGGGGCAGAATTGCAGGAAAACGATTTCAGGGGGTAGACTGGAATTGCACTTAAAGCATAGGAAAAGAGGCAGAACGTCAACAATGATGCACTTGGACAAAAAGGGCGTATGCGTTTTTTCCGGAATATATTCAGGAAAAAACGCATACGCCCTTTTGGCAAACCAAGCAAGCATGTTAAAGAAATCTGCACTACAATGAAGTCTCACTGCCCCCCGGTCAAAAGGGCCATCTGAAAAAAGTGTAAAATCCAGAAATGCAGCACAGACCATGGAGAACAGGGAGCCTTGTTATGCTGATGGGTGGGATGTAAATTGCCAAGAGCCACTCTGAAGAAGTGTATGGTGTTTCCTGAAACACCTAAAAAACAAAGCAACGGAGCCTACGGCACTTCCACTTATGGTCCTGTAGCTTAGGGAAATTAAAATCAAAAACACACAGCCACCCCAAAGTTTCAGACGGCTCTGTTTGCAAGAAACTCGTCTACGGTACAAGTTAAATATCCCAGAAAGCGAAAAATGGATAAAGAAGTTGTGGTACGTACGTACAATGGAATATCACTCACCAATGAAATCTATGTCATTTGGCCCGTCGTGGCATAATGAGTGGATTCAGGTACGATGATTCTAAGTGAAATAAGTCACACAGAAAATGAAACATCATAAGATATCACTAATACACGGAATATAAACTTGGCTACACATGAACTGAATTACAAAACAGAACAGGGACTCAAATTTTGAAAACCAACTTATGTTTGCTTAAGGGGAAAGGTGAGTTGGGGTGCTGCATAAAACCAGAGATAGAAATTAGCACAGATACCATTCCACACGTCAAATATGTAATAGTCAAGACCTACCCCTTGCTCAACGAAATGGGCTAAACACCATATATTCAACGCCTAGGAATACACCTGACTAGTTTGAATCTTCAAACCCATGGATTTATATGTCTCCATAAGAGAATCAAGCGTGTGTACAGCTGCATGAAGGCAGCAGAGAAAATCCGATAAATCCTATTATCAAAATGAATTACAAAAACAAAACACAATGACAGTGAAATAGAGAGCAATTCTTAAATAATTCATTCAGGGCTTGTGATGCAACCTGGATTTACCTCATCAAAACCCAGAGCTGAGTGAGACATAAGGTTGGACACTTCGGGCTGATAGCATTGGTGAGGTTCGATGAGCAAATGCAGACCATTTGAAGTCATACTGCATGATACCCATTCCGTGGGTCCCAACTCTCCAGGTTTAAGCGATTCTTACTTCAGCTAAAACATGCATGGGAAACCCACAGTATGGTGCACCGTGTGACCGGGAAACGTTTTCAAATGCATCTCAGTTTTCGTCCCCTTTTACTCGGGTTCACAATTCCAGACCCTTTACTAACACTCTCCCCACTTGGAGAGACAGTGCCTTTAACCTGCTGTTTGGCACAGTTTGCAATTTCTGCTTAAGATGAACAGTAATAAGGAGAACCAATGAGAGACTAGATGTAGGTGTCTGCACGGGCAAATTTAATACTCATTTCCCACCAGGAAGAGGAATTAACCAAAGGCTCAGCATGCCGTGCCGGAAACAGATTAGGGCCTGAAGCAATCCTGCGGGTTTGCGGCCAGCTCACAAGAAAGCGATTTGAAGAAAGGAGCTCAGGGGCACTGTAATTCACAAACCTGCAGAGTTATAAATGACAGCTATCGTCCAAAATTATATTGAAGGAAGACCTGCGAAGAGGACTTGAAAGCGGGGCAGAATTGCAGGAAAACGATTTCAGGGGGTAGACTGGAATTGCACTTAAAGCATAGGAAAAGAGGCAGAACGTCAACAATGATGCACTTGGACAAAAAGGGCGTATGCGTTTTTTCTGGAATATATTCAGGAAAAAACGCATACGCCCTTTTGGCAAACCAAGCAAGCATGTTAAAGAAATCTGCACTACAATGAAGTCTCACTGCCCCCCGGTCAAAAGGGCCCTCTGAAAAAAGTGTAAAATCCAGAAATGCAGCACAGACCATGGAGAACAGGGAGCCTTGTTATGCTGATGGGTGGGATGTAAATTGCCAAGAGCCACTCTGAAGAAGTGTATGGTGTTTCCTGAAACACCTAAAAAACAAAGCAACGGAGCCTACGGCACTTCCACTTATGGTCCTATAGCTTAGGGAAATTAAAATCAAAAACACACAGCCACCCCAAAGTTTCAGACGGCTCTGTTTGCAAGAAACTCGTCTACGGTACAAGTTAAATATCCCAGAAAGCGAAAAATGGATAAAGAAGTTGTGGTACGTACGTACAATGGAATATCACTCACCAATGAAATCTATGTCATCTGGCCCGTCGTGGCATAATGAGTGGATTCAGGTACGATGATTCTAAGTGAAATAAGTCACACAGAAAATGAAACATCATAAGATATCACTAATACACGGAATGTAATCTTGGCTACACATGAACTGAATTACAAATGAGAACAGGGTCTCAAATTTAGAAAACCAACTTATGTTTGCTTAAGGGGAAAGGTGAGTTGGGGTGCTGCATAAAACCAGAGATAGAAATTAGCACACATACCATTCCATACGTCAAATACGTAATAGTCAAGACCTACCCCTTGCTCAACGAAATGGGCTAAACACCCTATATTCAATGCCTAGGAATACACCTGACTAGTAAGAATCTTCAAACCCATGGATTTATATGTCTCCATAAGAGAATCAAGCGTGTGTACAGCTGCATGAAGGCAGCAGAGAAAATCCGATAAATCCTATTATCAAAATGAATTACCAAAACAAAACACAATGGCAGTGAAATAGAGAGCAATTCTTAAATAATTCATTCAGGGCTTGTGATGCAACCTGGATTTACTTCATCTAAACCCAGAGCTGAGTGAGACATAAGGTTGGACACTTCGGGCTGATAGCATTGGTGAGGTTCGATGAGCAAATGCAGACCATTTGAAGTCATACTGCATGGTACCCATTCCATGGGTCCCAACTCTCCAGGTTAAGCGATTCTTCCTTCAGCTAAAACATGCATGGGAAACCCACATTATGGTGCACCGTGTGACCGGGAAACGTTTTCAAATGCATCTCAGTTTTTGCCCCTTTTACTCGGGTTCACAATTCCAGAACCTTTACTAACACTCTCCCCACTTGGAGAGTCAGTGCCTTTAACCTCCTGTTTGCGACAGTTTGCAATTTCTGCGCAAGATGAATAGGAATAGGGAGAACCAATGAGAAACTAGCTGTAGGTGTCTGCACGGGCAAATTTAATGCTCATTTCCACCAGGAAGAGGAATTAACCAAAGACTCAGCATGCCGTGCCGGAACCAGATTTGGGCCTGAAGCAATCCTGCGGGTTTGCGGCCAGCTCACAAGAAAGCGATTTGAAGAAAGGAGCTCAGGGGCACTGTAATTCACAAACCTGCAGAGTTATAAATGACAGCTATCGTCCAAAATATATATTGAAGGAAGGCTGCGAAGAGGACTTGAACGCAGGGAAGAATTGCAGGAAAACGATTTCAGGGGGTACACTGGAATTGCATTGAAAGCATAGGAAAAGAGGCAGAACGTCGACAATGATGCACTTGGACAAAAAGGGCGTATGCGTTTTATCCTGAATATATTCAGGAAAAAACGCATACACTCTTTTTGGCCAACCAAGCAAGCATGTTAAAGGAATCTGCACTACAATGAAGTCTCACTGCCCCCCGGTCAAAAGGGCCATCTGAAAAAAGTGTAAAATCCAGAAATGCAGCACAGGCCATGGAGAACAGGGAGCCTTGTTATGCTGATGGGTGGGATGTAAATTGCCAACAGCCTCTCTGGAGAAGTGTATGGTGTTTCCTGAAACACCTAAAAAACAAAGCAACGGAGCCTACGGCACTTCCACTTATGGTCCTATAGCTTAGGGAAATTAAAATCAAAAACACACAGCCACCCCAAAGTTTCAGACGGCTCTGTTTACAAGAACCTCGTCTACGGTACAAGTTAAATATCCCAGAAAGCGAAAAATGGAGAAAGAAGTTGTGGTACGTACGTACAATGGAATATCACTCACCAATGAAATCTATGTCATCTGGCCCGTCGTGGCATAATGAGTGGATTCAGGTACGATGATTCTAAGTGAAATAAGTCACACAGAAAATGAAACATCATAAGATGTCACTAATACACGGAATATAATCTTGGCTACACATGAACTGAATTACAAATGAGAACAGGGTCTCAAATTTTGAAAACCAACTTATGTTTGCTTAAGGGGAAAGGTGAGTTGGGGTGCTGCATAAAACCAGAGATAGAAATTAGCACAGATACCATTCCACACGTCAAATATGTAATAGTCAAGACCTACCCCTTGCTCAACGAAATGGGCTAAACACCATATATTCAACGCCTAGGAATACAACTGACTAGTTTGAATCTTCAAACCCATGGATTTATATGTCTCCATAAGAGAATCAAGCGTGTGTACAGCTGCATGAAGGCAGCAGAGAAAATCCGATAAATCCTATTATCAAAATGAATTACAAAAACAAAACACAATGACAGTGAAATAGAGAGCAATTCTTAAATAATTCATTCAGGGCTTGTGATGCAACCTGGATTTACCTCATCAAAACCCAGAGCTGAGTGAGACATAAGGTTGGACACTTCGGGCTGATAGCATTGGTGAGGTTCGATGAGCAAATGCAGACCATTTGAAGTCATACTGCATGATACCCATTCCGTGGGTCCCAACTCTCCAGGTTTAAGCGATTCTTACTTCAGCTAAAACATGCATGGGAAACCCACAGTATGGTGCACCGTGTGACCGGGAAACGTTTTCAAATGCATCTCAGTTTTCGTCCCCTTTTACTCGGGTTCACAATTCCAGACCCTATACTAACACTCTCCCCACTTGGAGAGACAGTGCCTTTAACCTGCTGTTTGGCACAGTTTGCAATTTCTGCTTAAGATGAACAGTAATAAGGAGAACCAATGAGAGACTAGATGTAGGTGTCTGCACGGGCAAATTTAATACTCATTTCCCACCAGGAAGAGGAATTAACCAAAGGCTCAGCATGCCGTGCCGGAAACAGATTAGGGCCTGAAGCAATCCTGCGGGTTTGCGGCCAGCTCACAAGAAAGCGATTTGAAGAAAGGAGCTCAGGGGCACTGTAATTCACAAACCTGCAGAGTTATAAATGACAGCTATCGTCCAAAAATATATTGAAGGAAGGCCTGCGAAGAGGACTTGAAAGCGGGGCAGAATTGCAGGACAATGATTTCAGGGGGTAGACTGGAATTGCATTTAAAGCATAGGAAAAGAGGCAGAACGTCAACAATGATGCACTTGGCCAAAAAGGGCGTATGCGTTTTTTCCTGAATATATTCAGGATAAAACGCATACGCCCATTTTGGCCAACCAAGCAAGCATGTTAAAGAAATCTGCACTAAAATGAAGTCTCACTGCCCCCCGGTCAAAAGGGCCATCTGAAAAAAGTGTAAAATCCAGAAATGCAGCACAGGCCATGGAGAACAGGGAGCCTTGTTATGCTGATGGGTGGGATGTAAATTGCCAAGAGCCACTCTGGAGAAGTGTATGGTGTTTCCTGAAACACCTAAAAAACAAAGCAACGGAGCCTACGGCACTTCCACTTATGGTCCTATAGCTTAGGGAAATTAAAATCAAAAACACACAGCCACCCCAAATTTTCAGACGGCTCTGTTTGCAAGAAACTCGTCTACGGTACAAGTTAAATATCGCAGAAAGCGAAAAATGGATAAAGAAATTGTGGTACGTACGTACAATGGAATATCACTCACCAATGAAATCTATGTCATCTGGCCCGTCGTGGCATAATGAGTGGATTCAGGTACGATGATTCTAAGTGAAATATGTCACACAGAAAATGAAACATCATAAGATATCACTAATACACGGAATGTAATCTTGGCTACACATGAACTGAATTACAAAACAGAACAGGGTCTCAAATTTAGAAAACCAACTTATGTTTGCTTAAGGGGAAAGGTGAATCACGGTACTGCATAAAACCAGAGTGAGAAATTAGCACAGATACAATTCCATACGTCAAATACGTAATAGTCAAGACCTACCCCTTGCTCAACGAAATGGGCTAAACACCCTATATTCAACGCCTAGGAATACACCTGACTAGTAAGAATCTTCAAACCCATGGATTTATATGTCTCCATAAGAGAATCAAGCGTGTGTACAGCTGCATGAAGGCAGCAGAGAAAATCCGATAAATCCTATTATCAAAATGAATTACAAAAACAAAACACAATGGCAGTGAAATAGAGAGCAATTCTTAAATAATTCATTCAGGGCTTGTGATGCAACCTGGATTTACTTCATCTAAACCCAGAGCTGAGTGAGACATAAGGTTGGACACTTCGGGCTGATAGCATTGTTGAGGTTCGATGAGCAAATGCAGACCATTTGAAGTCATACTGCATGGTACCCATTCCATGGGTCCCAACTCTCCAGTTTAAGCGATTCTTCCTTCAGCTAAAACATGATGGGAAACCCACAGTATGGTGCACCGTGTGACCGGGAAACGTTTTCAAATGCATCTCAGTTTTTGCCCCTTTTACTCGGGTTCACAATTCCGGACCCTTTACTAACACTCTCCCCACTTGGAGAGTCAGTGCCTTTAACCTCCTGTTTGCGACAGTTTGCAATTTCTGCGCAAGATGAGTACGAATAGGGAGAACCAATGAGAAACTAGCTGTAGGTGTCTGCACGGGCAAATTTAATGCTCATTTCCACCAGGAAGAGGAATTAACCAAAGGCTCAGCATGCCGTGCCGGAACCAGATTAGGGCCTGAAGCAATCCTGCGGGTTTGCGGCCAGCTCACAAGAAAGCGATTTGAAGAAAGGAGCTCAGGGGCACTGTAATTCACAAACCTGCAGAGTTATAAATGACAGCTATCGTCCAAAAATATATTGAAGGAAGGCTGCGAAGAGGACTTGAACGCAGGGCAGAATTGCAGGAAAACGATTTCAGGGGGTACACTGCAATTGCATTGAAAGCATAGGAAAAGAGGCAGAACGTCGACAATGATGCACTTGGTCAAAAAGTGCGTATGCGTTTTTTCCTGAATGTATTCAGGAAAAAACGCATACGCACTTTTTGGCCAACCAAGCAAGCATGTTAAAGAAATCTGCACTACAATGAAGTCTCACTGCCCCCCGGTCAAAAGGGCCATCTGAAAAAAGTGTAAAATCCAGAAATGCAGCACAGGCCACGGAGAACAGGGAGCCTGGTTATGCTGATGGGTGGGATGTAAATTGCCACAGCCACTCTGGAGAAGTGTATGGTGTTTCCTGAAACACCTAAAACACAAGCCAAAGGAGCCTACAGCACTTCCACATATGGTCCTATAGCTTAGGGAAATTAAAATCAAAAACACACAGCCACCCCAGAGTTTCAGACGGCTCTGATTACAAGAACCTCGTCTACGGTACAAGTTAAATATCCCAGAAAGCGAAAAATGGAGAAAGAAGTTGTGGTACGTACGTACAATGGAATATCACTCACCAATGAAATCTATGTCATCTGGCCCGTCCTGGCATAATGAGTGGATTCAGGTATGATGATTCTAAGTGAAATAAGTCACACAGAAAATGAAACATCATAAGATATCACTAATACACCAAATGTAATCTTGGCTACACATGAACTGAATTACTAAACAGAACAGGGCCTCAAATTTAGAAAACCAACTTATGTTTGCTTAAGGGGAAAGGTGAGTTGGGGTGCTGCATAAAACCAGAGATAGAAATTAGCACAGATACCATTCCATACGTCAAATATGTAATAGTCAAGACCTACCCCTTGCTCAACGAAATGGGCTAAACACCCTATATTCAACGCCTAGGAATACACCTGACAAGTAAGAATCTTCAAACCCATGGATTTATATGTCTCCATAAGAGAATCAAGCGTGTATACAGCTGCATGAAGCCAGCAGAGAAAATCCGATAAATCCTATTATCAAAATGAATTAAAAAACAAAACACAATGACAGTGAAATAGAGAGCACTGCTTAAATAATTCATTCAGGGCTTCTGATGCAACCTGGATTTACCTCATCTACTCCCAGAGCTGTGTGAGACATAAAGTTGGACACTTCGGGCTGATAGCATTGGTGAGGTTCGATGAGCAAATGCAGACCATTTGAAGTCATACTGCATGGTACCCATTCCATGGGTCCCAACTCTCCAGGTTTAAGCGATTCTTCCTTCAGCTAAAACATGCATGGGAAACCCACAGTATGGTGCACCGTGTGACCGGGAAACGTTTTCAAATGCATCTCAGTTGTCGGCCCCTTTTACACGGGTTCAACATTCCAGACCCTTTACTAACACTCTCCCCACTTGGAGAGTCAGTGCCTTTAACCTGCTGTTTGGCACAGTTTTCAATTTCTGCGCAAGATGAACAGGAATAGGGAGAACCAATGAGAAACTAGCTGTAGGTGTCTGCACGGGCAAATTTAACGCTCATTTCCAACCAGGAATAGGAATTAACCAAACGCTCAGCATGCCGTGCCGGAACCAGATTAGGGCATGGATCAATCCTGAGGGTTTGTGGCCAGCTTACAAGAAAGCGATTTGAGGAAAGGAGCTCAAGGGCACTGTAATTCACACACCTGCAGAGTTATAAATGACAGCTATCGTCCAATAATATATTGAAGGAAGGCTGCGAAGAGGACTTGAAAGCGGGGCAGAATTGCAGGAAAACGATTTCAGGGGGTAGACTGGAATTGCATTTAAAGCATAGGAAAAGAGGCAGAACGTCGACAATGATGCACTTGGCCAAAAAGGGCGTATGCGTTTTTTCCTGAATATATTCAGGAAAAAACGCATACGCCCTTTTTGGCCAACCAAGCAAGCATGTTAAAGAAATCTGCACTACAATGAAGTCTCACTGCCCCCCGGTCAAAAGGGCCATCTGAAAAAAGTGTAAAATCCAGAAAGGCAGTACAGGCCATGGAGAACAGGGAGCCTTGTTATGCTGATGGGTGGGATGTAAATTGCCAAGAGACACTCTGGAGAAGTGTATGGTGTTTCCTGAAACACCTAAAAAACAAAGCAAGAGAGCCTACGGCACTTCCACTTATGGTCCTATAGCTTAGGGAAATTAAAATCAAAAACACACAGCCACCCCAAAGTTTCAGACGGCTCTCTTCACAAGAACCTCGTCTACGGTACAAGTTAAATATCCCAGAAAGCAAAAAATGGATAAAGAAATTGTGGTACGTACGTACAATGGAATATCACTCACCAATGAAATCTATATCATCAGGCCCATCGTGGCATAATGAGTGGATTCAGGTACAATGATTCTAAGTGAAATAATTCACACAGAAAATGAAACATCATATCACTAATACACGGAATGTAATCTCGGCTACACATGACCTGAATTACAAAACAGAACAGGGTCTCAAATTTAGAAAACCAACTTATGTTTGCGTAAGGGGAAAGGTGAGTTGGGGTGCTGCATAAAACCAGAGTTAGAAATTAGCACAGATACCATTCCATATGTCAAATACGTAATAGTCAAGACGTACCACTTGCTCAACGAAATGGGCTAAACACCCTATATTCAACGCCTTGGAATACACCTGAATAGTAAGAATCTTCAAACCCATGGATTTATATGTCTCCATAAGAGAATCAAGCGTGTGTACAGCTGCATGAAGGCAGCAGAGAAAATCCGATAAATCCTATTATCAAAATGAATTACAAAAACAAAACACAATGACAGTGAAATAGAGAGCAATTCTAAAATAATTCATTCAGGGCTTGTGATGCAACCTGGATTTACCTCATCAAAACCCAGAGCTGAGTGAGACATAAGGTTGGACACTTTGGGCTGATAGCATTGGTGAGGTTCGATGAGCAAATGCAGACCATTTGAAGTCATACTGCATGGTACCCATTCCATGGGTCCCAACTCTCCAGGTTTAAGCGATTGTTCCTTCAGCTAAAGCATGCATGGGAAACCCACAGTATGGTGCACCGTGTGACCGGGAAACGTTTTCAAATGCATCTCAGTTTTTGTCCCCTTTTACTCGGGTTCACAATTCCAGACCCTTTACTAACACTCTCCCCACTTGGAGAGTCAGTGCCTTTAACCTCCTGTTTGGCACAGTTTGCACTTTCTGCGCAAGATGAACAGGAATAGGGAGAACCAATGAGAGACTAGCTGTAGGTGTCTGCACGGGCAAATTTAATGCTCATGTCCCACCGGGAAGAGGAATTAACCAAAGGCTCAGCATGCCGTGCCGGAACCAGATTAGGGCCTGAAGCAATCATGTGGTTTTGCGGCCAGCTCACAAGAAAGCGATTTGAAGAAAAGAGCTCAGGGGCACTGTAATTCACAAACCTGCAGAGTTATAAATGACAGCTATCGTCCAAAAATATATTGAAGGAAGGCTGCGAAGAGGACTTGAAAGCGGGGCAGAATTGCAGGAAAACGATTTCAGGGGGTAGACTGGAGTTGCATTTAAAGCATAGGAATGGAGGTAGAACGTCGACAATGATGCACTTGGACAAAAAGGGCATATGCGTTTTTTCCTGAATATATTCAGGAAAAAACGCATACGCACTTTTTGGCCAACCAAGCAAGCATGTGAAAGAAATCTGCACTACAATGAAGTCTCACTGCCCCCCGGTCAAAAGGGCCATCTGAAAAAAGTGTTAAATCCAGAAATGCAGCACAGGCCATGGAGAACAGGGAGCCTTGTTATGCTGATGGGTGGGATGTAAATTGTCAAGAGCCACTCTGAAGAATTGTATGGTGTTTCCTGAAACACCTAAAAAACAAAGCAACGGAGCCTACGGCACTTCCACTTATGGTCCTATATCTTAGGGAAATTAAAATCAAAAACACACAGCCACCCCAAAGTTTCAGAGGGCTCTGTTTACAAGAACCTCGTCTACGGTACAAGTTACATATCCCAGAAAGCAAAAAATGGATAAAGAAGTTGTGGTAAGTACGTACAATGGAATATCACTCACCAATGAAATCTATGTCATCTGGCCCGTGGTGGCATAATGAGTGGATTCAGGTACGATGATTCTAAGTGAAATAAGTCACACAGAAAATGAAACATCATAAGATATCACTAATACACGGAATGTAATCTTGGCTACACATGAACTGAATTACAAAACAGAACAGGGTCTCAAATTTAGAAAACCAACTTATGTTTGCTTAAGGGGAAAGGTGAGTTGGGGTGCTGCATAAAACCAGAGATAGAAATTAGCACAGATACCATTCCATACGTCAAATATGTAATAGTCAAGACCTACCCCTTGCTCAACCAAATGGGCTAAACACCCTATATTCAACGCCTAGGAATACACCTGACTAGAAAGAATCTTCAAACCCATGGATTTATATGTCTGCATAAGAGAATCAAGCGTGTGTACAGCTGCATGAAGGCAGCAGAGAAAATCCGATAAATCCCACTATCAAAATGAATTACAAAAACAAAACACAATGACAGTGAAATAGAGAGCAATTCTTAAATAATTCATTCAGGGCTTGTGATGCAACCTGGATTTACCTCATCTACACCCAGAGCTGAGTGAGACATAAGGTTGGACACTTCGGGCTGATAGCATTGGTGAGGTTCGATGAGCAAATGCAGACCATTTGAAGTCATACTGCATGGTACCCATTCCGTGGGTCCCAACTCTCCAGGTTTAAGCCATTCTTCCTTCAGCTAAAACATGCATGGGAAACCCACAGTATGGTGCACCGTGTCACCGGGAAACGTTTTCAAATGCATCTCAGTTTTCGTCCCCATTTAGTCGGGTTCACAATTCCAGACGCTTTACTAACACTCTCCCCACTTGGAGAGCCAGTGCCTGTAACCTGCTGTTTGGCACAGTTTGCACTTTCTGCGCAAGATGAACAGGAATACGGAGAACCAATGAGAGACTAGCTGTAGGTGTCTGCACGGGCAAATTTAATGCTCATGTCCCACCAGGAAGAGGAATTAACCAAAGGCTCAGCATGCCGTGCCGGAACCAGATTAGGGCCTGAAGCAATCCTGTGGGTTTGCGGCCAGCTCACAAGAAAGCGATTTGAAGAAAAGAGCTCAGGGGCACTGTAATTCACAAACCTGCAGAGTTATAAATGACAGCTATCATCCAAAAATATATTGAAGGAAGGCTGCGAAGAGGACTTGAAAGCGGGACAGAATTGCAGGAAAACGATTTCAGGGGGTAGACTGGAGTTGCATTTAAAGCATAGGAATAGAGGTAGAACGTCGACAATGATGCACTTGGACAAAAAGGGCATATGCGTTTTTCCCTGAATATATTCAGGAAAAAACGCATACGCACTTTTTGGCCAACCAAGCAAGCATGTGAAAGAAATCTGCACTACAATGAAGTCTCACTGCCCCCCGGTCAAAAGGGTCATCTGAAAAAAGTGTAAAATCCAGAAGTGCAGCACAGGCCATGGAGAACAGGGAGCCTTGTTATGCTGATGGGTGGGATGTAAATTGTCAAGAGCCACTCTGAAGAATTGTATGGTGTTTCCTGAAACACCTAAAAAACAAAGCAACGGAGCCTACGGCACTTCCACTTATGGTCCTATAGCTTAGGGAAATTAAAATCAAAAACACACAGCCACCCCAAAGTTTCAGACGGCTCTGTTTACAAGAACCTCGTCTACGGTACAAGTTACATATCCCAGAAAGCGAAAAATGGATAAAGAAGTTGTGGTAAGTACGTACAATGGAATATCACTCACCAATGAAATCTATGTCATCTGGCCCGTGGTGGCATAATGAGTGGATTCAGGTATGATGATTCTAAGTGAAATAAGTCACACAGAAAATGAAACATCATAAGATATCACTAATACACCGAATGTAATCTTGGCTACACATGAACTGAATTACAAAACAGAACAGGGTCTCAAATTTAGAAAACCAACTTATGTTTGCTTAAGGGGAAAGGTGAGTTGGGGTGCTGCATAAAACCAGAGATAGAAATTAGCACAGATACCATTCCATACGTCACATACGTAATAGTCAAGACCTACCCCTTGCTGAACGAAATGGGCTAAACACCCTCTATTCAATGCCTAGGAATACACCAGACTAGTAAGAATCTTCAAACCCATGGATTTATATGTCTCCATAAGAGAATCAAGCGTGTGTACAGCTGCATGAAGGCAGCAGAGAAAATCCGATAAATCCTATTATCAAAATGAATTACAAAAACAAAACACAATGACAGTGAAATAGAGAGCAATTCTTAAATAATTCATTCAGGGCTTGTGATGCAACCTGCATTTACCTCATCTACACCCAGAGCTGTGTGAGACATAAGGTTGTACACTTCGGGCTGATAACATTGGTGAGGTTCGATGAGCAAATGCAGACGATTTGAAGTCATACTGCATGGTACCAATTCCAAGGGTCCCAAATCTCCAGGTTTAAGCGATTCTTCCTTCAGCTAAAACATGCATGGGAAACCCACACTATGGTACACCGTGTGACCGGGAAACGTTTTCAAATGCATCTCAGTTTTCGTCCCCTTTTACTCGGGTTCACAATTCCAGACCCTTTACTAACACTATCCCCACTTGGAGAGTCAGTGCCTTTAACCTGCTGTTTGGCACAGTTTGCAAATTCTGCGCAAGATGAACAGGAATAGGGAGAACCAATGAGAGACTAGCTGTAGGTGTCTGCACGGGCAAATTTAACGCTCATTCCCCACCAGGAAGAGGAATTAACCAAAGGCTCAGCATGCCCTGCCGGAACCAGATTATGGCCTGAAGCAATCCTGCGGGTTTGCGGCCAGCTCACAAGAAAGCGATTTGAAGAAAGGAGCTCAGGGGCACTGTAATTCACAAACCTGCAGAGTTATAAATGACAGCTATCGTCCAAAACTATATTGAAGCAAGGCTGCGAAGAGGACTTTAAAGCGGGGCAGAATTGCAGGAAAACGATTTCAGGGGGTAGACTGGAATTGCACTTAAAGCATAGGAAAAGAAGCAGAACGTCAACAATGATGCACTTGGACAAAAAGGGCATATGCGTTTTTTCCGGAATATATTCAGGAAAAAACGCATACGCCCTTTTGGCAAACCAAGCAAGCATGTTAAAGAAATCTGCACTACAATGAAGTCTCACTGCCCACCGGTCAAAAGGGCCATCTGAAAAAAGTGTAAAATCCAGAAATGCAGCACAGACCATGGAGAACAGGGAGCCTTGTTATGCTGATGGGTGGGATGTAAATTGCCAAGAGCCACTCTGAAGAAGTGTATGGTGTTTCCTGAAACACCTAAAAAACAAAGCAACGGAGCCTACGGCACTTCCACTTATGATCCTATAGCTTAGGGAAATTAAAATCAAAAACACACAGCCACCCCAAAGTTTCAGACGTCTCTGTTTGCAAGAAACTCGTCTACGGTACAAGTTAAATATCCCAGAAAGCGAAAAATGGATAAAGAAGTTGTGGTACGTACGTACAATGGAATATCACTCACCAATGAAATCTATGTCATCTGGCCCATCGTGGCATAATGAGTGGATTCAGGTACGATGATTTTAAGTGAAATAAGTCACACAGAAAATGAAACATCATAAGATATCACTAATACACGGAATGTAATCTTGGCTACACATGAACTGAATTACAAATGAGAACTGGGTCTCAAATTTAGAAAACCAACTTATGTTTGCTTAAGGGGAAAGGTGAGTTGGGGTGCTGCATAAAACCAGAGATAGAAATTAGCACACATACCATTCCATACGTCAAATACGTAATAGTCAAGACCTACCCCTTGCTCAACAAAATGGGCTAAACACCCTATATTCAATGCCTAGGAATACACCTGACTAGTAAGAATCTTCAAACCCATGGATTTATATGTCTCCATAAGAGAATCAAGCGTGTGTACAGCTGCATGAAGGCAGCAGAGAAAATCCGATAAATCCTATTATCAAAATGAATTACCAAAACAAAACACAATGGCAGTGAAATAGAGAGCAATTCTTAAATAATTCATTCAGGGCTTGTGATGCAACCTGGATTTACTTCATCTAAACCCAGAGCTGAGTGAGACAAAAGGTTGGACACTTCGGGCTGATAGCATTGGTGAGGTTCGATGAGCAAATGCAGACCATTTGAAGTCATACTGCATGGTACCCATTCCATGGGTCCCAACTCTCCAGGTTAAGCGATTCTTCCTTCAGCTAAAACATGCATGGGAAACCCACATTATGGTGCACCGTGTGACCGGGAAACGTTTTCAAATGCATCTCAGTTTTTGCCCCTTTTACTCGGGTTCACAATTCCAGAACCTTTACTAACACTCTCCCCACTTGGAGAGTCAGTGCCTTTAACCTCCTGTTTGCGACAGTTTGCAATTTCTGCGCAAGATAAATAGGAATAGGGAGAACCAATGAGAAACTAGCTGTAGGTGTCTGCACGGGCAAATTTAATGCTCATTTCCACCAGGAAGAGGAATTAACCAAAGTCTCAGCATGCCGTGCCGGAACCAGATTTGGGCCTGAAGCAATCCTGCGGGTTTGCGGCCAGCTCACAAGAAAGCGATTTGAAGAAAGGAGCTCAGGGGCACTGTAATTCACAAACCTGCAGAGTTATAAATGACAGCTATCGTCCAAAATATATATTGAAGGAAGGCTGCGAAGAGGACTTGAACGCAGGGCAGAATTGCAGGAAAACGATTTCAGGGGGTACACTGGAATTGCATTGAAAGCATAGGAAAAGAGGCAGAACGTCGACAATGATGCACTTGGCCAAAAAGGGCGTATGCGTTTTATCCTGAATATATTCAGGAAAAAACGCATACACTCTTTTTGGCCAACCAAGCAAGCATGTTAAAGGAATCTGCACTACAATGAAGTCTCACTGCCCCCCGGTCAAAAGGGCCATCTGAAAAAAGTGTAAAATCCAGAAATGCAGCACAGGCCATGGAGAACAGGGAGCCTTGTTATGCTGATGGGTGGGATGTAAATTGCCAACAGCCTCTCTGGAGAAGTGTATGGTGTTTCCTGAAACACCTAAAAAACAAAGCAACGGAGCCTACGGCACTTCCACTTATGGTCCTATAACTTAGGGAAATTAAAATCAAAAACACACAGCCACCCCAAAGTTTCAGACGGCTCTGTTTACAAGAACCTCGTCTACGGTACAAGTTAAATATCCCAGAAAGCGAAAAATGGAGAAAGAAGTTGTGGTACGTACGTACAATGGAATATCACTCACCAATGAAATCTATGTCATCTGGCCCGTCGTGGCATAATGAGTGGATTCAGGTACGATGATTCTAAGTGAAATAAGTCACACAGAAAATGAAACATCATAGGATGTCACTAATACACGGAATATAATCTTGGCTACACATGAACTGAATTATAAATGAGAACAGAGTCTCAAATTTTGAAAACCACCTTATGTTTGCTTAAGGGGAAAGGTGAGTTGGGGTGCTGCATAAAACCAGAGATAGAAATTAGCACAGATACCATTCCACACGTCAAATATGTAATAGTCAAGACCTACCCCTTGCTCAACGAAATGGGCTAAACACCATATATTCAACGCCTAGGAATACAACTGACTAGTTTGAATCTTCAAACCCATGGATTTATATGTCTCCATAAGAGAATCAAGCGTGTGTACAGCTGCATGAAGGCAGCAGAGAAAATCCGATAAATCCTATTATCAAAATGAATTACAAAAACAAAACACAATGACAGTGAAATAGAGAGCAATTCTTAAATAATTCATTCAGGGCTTGTGATGCAACCTGGATTTACCTCATCAAAACCCAGAGCTGAGTGAGACATAAGGTTGGACACTTCGGGCTGATAGCATTGGTGAGGTTCGATGAGCAAAAGCAGACCATTTGAAGTCATACTGCATGGTACCCATTCTGTGGGTCCCAACTCTCCAGGTTTAAGCGATTCTTCCTTCAGCTAAAACATGCATGGGAAACCCACAGTATGGTGCACCGTGTTACGGGGAAACGTTTTCAAATGCATCTCAGTTTTCGTCCCCATTTCCTCGGGTTCACAATTCCAGACCCTTTACTAACACTCTCCCCACTTGGAGAGCCAGTGCCTTTAACCTGCTGTTTGGCACAGTTTGCAATTTCTGCGCAAGATGAACAGAAATAGGGAGAACCAATGAGAGACTAGCTGTAGGTGTCTGCACGGGCAAATTTAATGCTCATTTCCCACCAGGAAGAGTAATTAACCAAAGGCTCAGCATGCCGTGCCGGAACCAGATTAGGGCCTGAAGCAATCCTGTGGGTTTGCGGCCAGCTCACAAGAAAGCGATTTGAAGAAAGGAGCTCAGGGGCACTGTAATTCACAAACCTGCAGAGTTATAAATGACAGCTATCGTCCAAAAATATATTGAAGGAAGGCTGCGAAGAGGACTTGAATGCGGGGCAGAATTGCAGGAAAACGATTTCAGGGTGCAGACTGGAATTGCATTTATAGCATAGGAAAAGAGGCAGAACGTCGACAATGATGTACTTGGCCAAAAAGGGCGTATGCGTTTTTTCCGGAATATATTCAGGAAAAAACGCATACGCACTTTCTGGCCAACCAAGCAAGCATGTTAAAGAAATCTGCACTACAATGAAGTCTCACTGCCCCCCGGTCAAAAGGGCCATCTGAAAAAAGTGTAAAATCCAGAAAGGCAGCACAGGCCATGGAGAACAGGGAGCCTTGTTATGCTGATGGGTGGGATGTAAATTGCCAAGAGCCACTCTGGAGAAGTGTATGGTGTTTCCTGAAACACCTGAAAAACAAAGCAACGGAGCCTACGGCACTTCCACTTATGGTCCTATAACTTAGGGAAATTAAAATCAAAAACACACAGCCACCCCAATGTTTCAGACGGCTCTCTTCACAAGAACCTCGTTTACGGTACAAGTTAAATATCCCAGAAAGCGAAAAATGGATAAAGAAATTGTGGTACGTACGTACAATGGAATATCACTCACCAATGAAATCTATATCATCAGGCCCGTCGTGGCATAATGAGTGGATTCAGGTACAATGATTCTAAGTGAAATAAGTCACAGAGAAAATGAAACATCATATCACTAATACACGGAATGTAATCTTGGCTACACATGAACTGAATTACAAAACAGAACAGGGTCTCAAATTTAGAAAACCAACTTATGTTTGCTTAAGGGGAAATGTGAATCAGGGTGCTGCATAAAACCAGAGATAGAAATTAGCACAGATACCATTCCATACGTCAAATATGTAATAGTCAAGACCTACCCCTTGCTCAACGAAATGGGCTAAACACCCTATATTCAACGCCTAGGAATACACCTGACTAGTAAGAATCTTCAAACCCATGGATTTATATGTCTCCATAAGAGAATCAAGCGTGTGTACAGCTGCATGAAGGCAGCAGAGAAAATCCGATAAATCCTATTATCAAAATGAATTACAAAAACAAAACACAATGGCAGTGAAATAGAGAGCAATTCTTAAATAATTCATTCAGGGCTTGTGATGCAACCTGGATTTACCTCATCTAAACCCAGAGCTGAGTGAGACATAAGGTTGGACACTTCGGGCTGATAGCATTGGTGAGGTTCGATGAGCAAATGCAGACCATTTGAAGTCATACTGCATAGTACCCATTCCAAGGGTCCCAAATCTCCAGGTTTAAGCGATTCTTCCTTCAGCTAAAACATGCATGGGAAACCCACAGTATGGTACACCGTGTGACCGGGAAACGTTTTCAAATGCATCTCAGTTTTCGTCCCCTTTTACTCGGGTTCACAATTCCAGACCCTTTACTAACACTATCCCCACTTGGAGAGTCAGTGCCTTTAACCTGCTGTTTGGCACAGTTTGCAAATTCTGCGCAAGATGAACAGGAATAGGGAGAACCAATGAGAGACTAGCTGTAGGTGTCTGCACGGGCAAATTTAACGCTCATTCCCCACCAGGAAGAGGAATTAACCAAAGGCTCAGCATGCCCTGCCGGAACCAGATTATGGCCTGAAGCAATCCTGCGGGTTTGCGGCCAGCTCACAAGAAAGCGATTTGAAGAAAGGAGCTCAGGGGCACTGTAATTCACAAACCTGCAGAGTTATAAATGACAGCTATCGTCCAAAACTATATTGAAGCAATGCTGCGAAGAGGACTTTAAAGCGGGGCAGAATTGCAGGAAAACGATTTCAGGGGGTAGACTGGAATTGCACTTAAAGCATAGGAAAAGAAGCAGAACGTCAACAATGATGCACTTGGACAAAAAGGGCGTATGCGTTTTTTCCGGAATATATTCAGGAAAAAACGCATACGCCCTTTTGGCAAACCAAGCAAGCATGTTAGAGAAATCTGCACTACAATGAAGTCTCACTGCCCCCCGGTCAAAAGGGCCATCTGAAAAAAGTGTAAAATCCAGAAATGCAGCACAGACCATGGAGAACAGGGAGCCTTGTTATGCTGATGGGTGGGATGTAAATTGCCAAGAGCCACTCTGAAGAAGTGTATGGTGTTTCCTGAAACACCTAAAAAACAAAGCAACGGAGCCTACGGCACTTCCACTTATGGTCCTATAGCTTAGGGAAATTAAAATCAAAAACACACAGCCACCCCAAAGTTTCAGACGGCTCTGTTTGCAAGAAACTCGTCTACGGTACAAGTTAAATATCCCAGAAAGCGAAAAATGGATAAAGAAATTGTGGTACGTACGTACAATGGAATATCACTCACCAATGAAATCTATGTCATCTGGCCCGTCGTGGCATAATGAGTGGATTCAGGTACGATGATTCTAAGTGAAATAAGTCACACAGAAAATGAAACATCATAAGATATCACTAATACACGGAATGTAATCTTGGCTACACATGAACTGAATTACAAAACAGAACAGGGTCTCAAATTTAGAAAACCAACTTATGTTTGCTTAAGGGGAAAGGTGAATCACGGTACTGCATAAAACCAGAGTGAGAAATTAGCACAGATACAATTCCATACGTCAAATACGTAATAGTCAAGACCTACCCCTTGCTCAACGAAATGGGCTAAACACCCTATATTCAACGCCTAGGAATACACCTGACTAGTAAGAATCTTCAAACCCATGGATTTATATGTCTCCGTAAGAGAATCAAGCGTGTGTACAGCTGCATGAAGGCAGCAGAGAAAATCCGATAAATCCTATTATCAAAATGAATTACAAAAACAAAACACAATGGCAGTGAAATAGAGAGCAATTCTTAAATAATTCATTCAGGGCTTGTGATGCAACCTGGATTTACTTCATCTAAACCCAGAGCTGAGTGAGACATAAGGTTGGACACTTCGGGCTGATAGCATTGGTGAGGTTCGATGAGCAAAAGCAGACCATTTGAAGTCATACTGCATGGTACCCATTCCATGGGTCCCAACTCTCCAGTTTAAGCGATTCTTCCTTCAGCTAAAACATGATGGGAAACCCACAGTATGGTGCACCGTGTGACCGGGAAACGTTTTCAAATGCATCTCAGTTTTTGCCCCTTTTACTCGGGTTCACAATTCCGGACCCTTTACTAACACTCTCCCCACTTGGAGAGTCAGTGCCTTTAACCTCCTGTTTGCGACAGTTTGCAATTTTTGCGCAAGATGAATACGAACAGGGAGAACCAATGAGAAACTAGCTGTAGGTGTCTGCACGGGCAAATTTAATGCTCATTTCCACCAGGAAGAGGAATTAACCAAAGGCTCAGCATGCCGTGCCGGAACCAGATTAGGGCCTGAAGCAATCCTGCGGGTTTGCGGCCAGCTCACAAGAAAGCGATTTGAAGAAAGGAGCTCAGGGGCACTGTAATTCACAAACCTGCAGAGTTATAAATGACAGCTATCGTCCAAAAATATATTGAAGGAAGGCTGCGAAGAGGACTTGAAAGCGGGGCAGAATTGCAGGAAAACGATTTCAGGGTGCAGACTGGAATTGCATTTATAGCATAGGAAAAGAGGCAGAACGTCGACAATGATGTACTTGGCCAAAAAGGGCGTATGCGTTTTTTCCGGAATATATTCAGGAAAAAACGCATACGCACTTTCTGGCCAACCAAGCAAGCATGTTAAAGAAATCTGCACTACAATGAAGTCTCACTGCCCCCTGGTCAAAAGGGCCATCTGAAAAAAGTGTAAAATCCAGAAAGGCAGCACAGGCCATGGAGAACAGGGAGCCTTGTTATGCTGATGGGTGGGATGTAAATTGCCAAGAGCCACTCTGGAGAAGTGTATGGTGTTTCGTGAAACACCTGAAAAACAAAGCAACGGAGCCTACGGCACTTCCACTTATGGTCCTATAACTTAGGGAAATTAAAATCAAAAACACACAGCCACCCCAATGTTTCAGACGGCTCTCTTCACAAGAACCTCGTCTACGGTACAAGTTAAATATCCCAGAAAGCGAAAAATGGATAAAGAAATTGTGGTACGTACGTACAATGGAATATCACTCACCAATGAAATCTATATCTTCAGGCCCGTCGTGGCATAATGAGTGGATTCAGGTACAATGATTCTAAGTGAAATAAGTCACAGAGAAAATGAAACATCATATCACTAATACACGGAATGTAATCTTGGCTACACATGAACTGAATTACAAAACAGAACAGGGTCTCAAATTTTGAAAACCAACTTATATTTGCTTAAGGGGAAAGGTGAGTTGGGCTGCTGCATAAAACCAGAGATAGAAATTAGCACAGATACCATTCCATACGTCACATACGTAATAGTCAAGACCTACCGCTTGCTGAACAAAATGGGCTAAACACCCTCTATTCAACGCCTAGGAATACACCAGACTAGTAAGAATCTTCAAACCCATGGATTTATATGTCTCCATAAGAGAATCAAGCGTGTGTACAGCTGCATGAAGGCAGCAGAGAAAATCCGATAAATCCTATTATCAAAATGAATTACAAAAACAAAACACAATGACAGTGAAATAGAGAGCAATTCTTAAATAATTCATTCAGGGCTTGTGATGCAACCTGCATTTACCTCATCTACACCCAGAGCTGTGTGAGACATAAGGTTGTACACTTCGGGCTGATAACATTGGTGAGGTTCGATGAGCAAATGCAGACCATTTGAAGTCATACTGCATGGTACCAATTCCAAGGGTCCCAAATCTCCAGGTTTAAGCGATTCTTCCTTCAGCTAAAACATGCATGGGAAACCCACAGTATGGTACACCGTGTGACCGGGAAACGTTTTCAAATGCATCTCAGTTTTCATCCCCTTTTACTCGGGTTCACAATTCCAGACCCTTTACTAACACTCTCCCCACTTGGAGAGTCAGTGCCTTTAACCTGCTGTTTGGCACAGTTTGCAAATTCTGCCCAAGATGAACAGGAATAGGGAGAACCAATGAGAGACTAGCTGTAGGTGCCTGCACGGGCAAATTTAACGCTCATTTCCCACCGGGAAGAGGAATTAACCAAAGGCTCAGCATGCCATGCCGGAACCAGATTATGGCCTGAAGCAATCCTGCGGGTTTGCGGCCAGCTCACAAGAAAGCGATTTGAAGAAAGGAGCTCAGGGGCACTGTAATTCACAAACCTGCAGAGTTATAAATGACAGCTATCGTCCAAAACTATATTGAAGCAAGGCTGCGAAGAGGACTTGAAAGCGGGGCAGAATTGCAGGGAAACGATTTCAGGGGGTAGACTGAAATTGCACTTAAAGCATAGGAAAAGAGGCAGAACGTCAACAATGATGCACTTGGACAAAAAGGGCGTATGCGTTTTTTCAGGAATATATTCAGGAAAAAACGCATACGCCCTTTTTGAAAACCAAGCAAGCATGTTAAACAAATCTGCACTACAATGAGGTCTCACTGCCCCCCGGTCAAAAGGGCCATCTGAAAAAAGTTTAAAATCCAGAAATGCAGCACAGACCATGGAGAACAGGGAGCCTTGTTATGCTGATGGGCGGGATGTAAATTGCCAAGAGCCACTCCGAAGAAGAGTATGGTGTTTCCTGAAACACCTAAAAAACAAAGCAACGGAGCCTACGGCACTTCCACTTATGGTCCTATAGCTTAGGGAAATTAAAATCAAAAACACACAGCCACCCCAAAGTTTCAGACGGCTCTGTTTGCAAGAAACTCGTCTACGGTACAAGTTAAATATCCCAGAAAGCGAAAAATGGATAAAGAAGTTGTGGTACGTACGTACAATTGAATATCACTCACCAATGAAATCTATGTCATTTGGCCCGTCGTGGAATAATGAGTGGATTCAGGTACGATGATTCTAAGTGAAATAAGTCACACAGAAAATGAAACATCATAAGATATCACTAATACACGGAATGTAATCTTGGCTACACATGAACTGAATTACAAAACAGAACAGGGTCTCAAATTTAGAAAACCAACTTATGTTTGCTTAAGGGGAAATGTGAATCAGGGTGCTGCATAAAACCAGAGATAGAAATTAGCACAGATACCATTCCATACGTCAAATATGTAATAGTCAAGACCTACCCCTTGCTCAACGAAATGGGCTAAACACCCTATATTCAACGCCTAGGAATACACCTGACTAGTAAGAATCTTCAAACCCATGGATTTATATGTCTCCATAAGAGAATCAAGCGTGTGTACAGCTGCATGAAGGCAGCAGAGAAAATCCGATAAATCCTATTATCAAAATGAATTACAAAAACAAAACACAATGGCAGTGAAATAGAGAGCAATTCTTAAATAATTCATTCAGGGCTTGTGATGCAACCTGGATTTACCTCATCTAAACCCAGAGCTGAGTGAGACATAAGGTTGGACACTTCGGGCTGATAGCATTGGTGAGGTTCGATGAGCAAATGCAGACCATTTGAAGTCATACTGCATGGTACCCATTCCATGGGTCCCAACTCTCCAGGTTTAAGCGATTCTTCCTTCAGCTAAAACATGCATGGGAAACCCACAGTATGGTGCACCGTGTGACCGGAAAACGTTTTCAAATGCATCTCAGTTTTTGCCCCTTTTACTCGGGTTCACAATTCCAGACCCTATACTAACACTCTCCCCACTTGGAGAGTCAGTGCCTTTAACCTCCTGTTTGCGACAGTTTGCAATTTCTGCGCAAGATGAATAGGAATAGGGAGAACCAATGAGAAAGTAGCTGTAGGTGTCTGCACGGGCAAATTTAATGCTCATTTCGACCAGGAAGAGGAATTAACCAAAGGCTCAGCATGCCGTGCCGGAACCAGATTAGGGCCTGAAGCAATCCTGCAGGTTTGCGGCCAGCTCACAAGAAAGCGATTTGAAGAAAGGAGCTCAGGGGCACTGTAATTCACAAACCTGCAGAGTTATAAATGACAGCTATCGTCCAAAAATATATTGAAGGAAGGCTGTGAAGAGGATTTGAACGCAGGGCAGAATTGCAGGAAAACGATTTCAGGGGGTACACTGGAATGGCATTGAAAGCATAGGAAAAGAGGCAGAACGTCGACAATGATGCACTTGGCCAAAAAGTGCGTATGCGTTTTTTCCTGAATATGAATTCAGGAAAAAACGCATAGGCACTTTTTGGCCAACCAAGCAAGCATGTTAAAGAAATCTGCACTACAATGATGTCTCACTGCCCCCCGGTCAAAAGGGCCATCTGAAAAAAGTGTAAAATCCAGAAATGCAGCACAGGCCATGGAGAACAGGGAGCCTGGTTATGCTGATGGGTGGGATGTAAATTGCCAACAGCCACTCTGGAGAAGTGTATGGTGTTTCCTGAAACACCTAAAACACAAGCCAAAGGAGCCTACAGCACTTCCACATATGGTCCTATAGCTTAGGGAAATTAAAATCAAAAACACACAGCCACCCCTGAGTTTCAGACGGCTCTGTTTACAAGAACCTCGTCTACGGTACAAGTTAAATATCCCAGAATGCGAAAAATGGATAAAGAAGTTGTGGTACATACGTACAATGGAATATCACTCACCAATGAAGTCTATGTCATCTGGCCCGTCCTGGCATAATGAGTGGATTCAGGTATGATGATTCTAAGTGAAATAAGTCACACAGAAAATGAAACATCATAAGATATCACTAATACACCAAATGTAATCTTGGCTACACATGAACTGAATTACTA
This sequence comes from Delphinapterus leucas, assembly GCF_059928025.1. Classification (NCBI taxonomy): domain Eukaryota; kingdom Metazoa; phylum Chordata; class Mammalia; order Artiodactyla; family Monodontidae; genus Delphinapterus; species Delphinapterus leucas. The sequence goes on from NW_028322239.1 coordinate 10,082,415, forward strand.
AACAGAACAGGGCCTCATATTTAGAAAACCAACTTATGTTTGCTTAAGGGGAAATGTGAGTTGGGGTGCTGCATAAAACCAGAGATAGAAATTAGCACAGATACCATTCCATACGTCAAATATGTAATAGTCAAGACCTACCCCTTGCTCAACGAAATGGGCTAAACACCCTATATTCAACGCCTAGGAATACACCTGACTAGTAAGAATCTTCAAACCCATGGATTTATATGTCTCCATAAGAGAATCAAGCGTGTGTACAGCTGCATGAAGGCAGCAGAGAAAATCCGATAAATCCTATTATCAAAATGAATTACAAAAACAAAACACAATGGCAGTGAAATAGAGAGCAATTCTTAAATAATTCATTCAGGGCTTGTGATGCAACCTGGATTTACCTCATCTAAACCCAGAGCTGAGTGAGACATAAGGTTGCACACTTCGGGCTGATAGCATTGGTGAGGTTCGATGAGCAAATGCAGACCATTTGAAGTCATACTGCATGGTACCCATTCCATGGGTCCCAACTCTCCAGGTTTAAGCGATTCTTCCTTCAGCTAAAACATGCATGGGAAACCCACAGTATGGTGCACCGTGTGACCGGAAAACGTTTTCAAATGCATCTCAGTTTTTGCCCCTTTTACTCGGGTTCACAATTCCAGACCCTTTACTAACACTCTCCCCACTTGGAGAGACAGTGCCTTTAACCTCCTGTTTGCGACAGTTTTCAATTTCTGCGCAAGATGAACAGGAATAGGGAGAACCAATGAGAGCCTAGATGTAGGTGTCTGCACGGGCAAATTTAACGCTCATTTCCAACCAGGAATAGGAATTAACCAAACGCTCAGCATGCCGTGCCGGAACCAGATTAGGGCCTGGATCAATCCTGAGGGTTTGTGGCCAGCTTACAAGAAAGCGATTTGAAGAAAGGAGCTCAGGGGCACTGTAATTCACACACCTGCAGAGTTATAAATGACAGCTATCGTCCAATAATATATTGAAGGAAGGCTGCGAAGAGGACTTGAAAGCGGGGCAGAATTGCAGGAAAACGATTTCAGGGTGTAGACTGGAATTGCATTTAAAGCATAGGAAAAGAGGCAGAACGTCGACAATGATGCACTTGGCCAAAAAGGGCATATGCGTTTTTTCCGGAATATATTCAGGAAAAAACGCATACGCACTTTCTGGCCAACCAAGTAAGCATGTTAAAGAAATCTGCACTACAATGAAGTCTCACTGCCCCCCGGTCAAAAGGGCCATCTGAAAAAAGTGTAAAATCCAGAAAGGCAGTACAGGCCATGGAGAACAGGGAGCCTTGTTATGCTGATGGGTGGGATGTAAATTGCCAAGAGACACTCTGGAGAAGTGTATGGTGTTTCCTGAAACACCTAAAAAACAAAGCAAGAGAGCCTACGGCACTTCCACTTATGGTCCTATAGCTTAGGGATATTAAAATCAAAAACACACAGCCACCCCAAAGTTTCAGACGGCTCTCTTCACAAGAACCTCGTCTACGGTACAAGTTAAATATCCCAGAAAGCAAAAAATGGATAAAGAAATTGTGGTACGTACGTACAATGGAATATCACTCAGCAATGAAATCTATGTCATCTGGCCCGTCGTGGCATAATGAGTGGATTCAGGTACAATGATTCTAAGTGAAATAAGTCACACAGAAAATGAAACATCATATCACTAATACACGGAATGTAATCTTGGCTACACATGACCTGAATTACAAAACAGAACAGGGTCTCAAATTTAGAAAACCAACTTATGTTTGCGTAAGGGGAAAGGTGAGTTGGGGTGCTGCATAAAACCAGAGTTAGAAATTAGCACAGATACCATTCCATATGTCAAATACGTAATAGTCAAGACGTACCACTTGCTCAACGAAATGGGCTAAACACCCTATATTCAACGCCTAGGAATACACCTGACTAGTAAGAATCTTCAAACCCATGGATTTATATGTCTCCATAAGAGAATCAAGCCTGTGTACAGCTGCATGAAGGCAGCAGAGAAAATCCGATAAATCCTATTATCAAAATGAATTACAAAAACAAAACACAATGACAGTGAAATAGAGAGCAATTCTTAAATAATTCATTCAGGGCTTGTGATGCAACCTGCATTTACCTCATCTACACCCAGAGCTGTGTGAGACATAAGGTTGTACACTTCGGGCTGATAACATTGGTGAGGTTCGATGAGCAAATGCAGGCCATTTGAAGTCATACTGCATGGTACCAATTCCAAGGGTCCCAAATCTCCAGGTTTAAGCGATTCTTCCTTCAGCTAAAACATGCATGGGAAACCCACAGTATGGTACACCGTGTGACCGGGAAACGTTTTCAAATGCATCTCAGTTTTCGTCCCCTTTTACTCGGGTTCACAATTCCAGACCCTTTACTAACACTCTCCCCACTTGGAGAGTCAGTGCCTTTAACCTGCTGTTTGGCACAGTTTGCAAATTCTGCGCAAGATGAACAGGAATAGGGAGAACCAATGAGAGACTAGCTGTAGGTGTCTGCACGGGCAAATTTAACGCTCATTTCCAACCAGGAAGAGGAATTAACCAAAGGCTCAGCATGCCGTGCCGGAACCAGATTATGGCCTGAAGCAATCCTGCGGGTTTGCGGCCAGCTCAAAAGAAAGCGATTTGAAGAAAGGAGCTCAGGGGCACTGTAATTCACAAACCTGCAGAGTTATAAATGACAGCTATCGTCCAAAACTATATTGAAGCAAGGCTGCGAAGAGGACTTGAAAGCGGGGCAGAATTGCAGGAAAACGATTTCAGGGGGTAGACTGGAATTGCACTTAAAGCATAGGAAAAGAGGCAGAACGTCAACAATGATGCACTTGGACAAAAAGGGCGTATGCGTTTTTTCCGGAATATATTCAGGAAAAAACGCATACGCCCTTTTGGCAAACCAAGCAAGCATGTTAAAGAAATCTGCACTACAATGAAGTCTCACTGCCCCCCGGTCAAAAGGGCCATGTGAAAAAAGTGTAAAATCCAGAAATGCAGCACAGACCATGGAGAACAGGGAGCCTTGTTATGCTGATGGGTGGGATGTAAATTGCCAAGAGCCACTCTGAAGAAGTGTATGGTGTTTCCTGAAACACCTAAAAAACAAAGCAACGGACCCTACGGCACTTCCACTTATGGTCCTATAGCTTAGGGAAATTAAAATCAAAAACACACAGCCACCCCAAAGTTTCAGACGGCTCTGTTTGCAAGAAACTCGTCTACGGTACAAGTTAAATATCCCAGAAAGCGAAAAATGGATAAAGAAGTTGTGGTACGTACGTACAATGGAATATCACTCACCAATGAAATCTATGTCATTTGGCCCGTCGTGGCATAATGAGTGGATTCAGGTACGATGATTCTAAGTGAAATAAGTCACACAGAAAATGAAACATCATAAGATATCACTAATACACGGAATGTAAACTTGGCTACACATGAACTGAATTACAAAACAGAACAGGGTCTCAAATTTTGAAAACCAACTTATGTTTGCTTAAGGGGAAAGGTGAGTTGGGGTGCTGCATAAAACCAGAGATAGAAATTAGCACAGATACCATTCCATACGTCACATACGTAATAGTCAAGACCTACCCCTTGCTGAACGAAATGGGCTAAACACCCTCTATTCAATGCCTAGGAATTCACCAGACTAGTAAGAATCTTCAAACCCATGGATTTATATGTCTCCATAAGAGAATCAAGCGTGTTACAGCTGCATGAAGGCAGCAGAGAAAATCCGATAAATCCTATTATCAAAATGAATTACAAAAACAAAACACAATGACAGTGAAATAGAGAGCAATTCTTAAATAATTCATTCAGGGCTTGTGATGCAACCTGCATTTACCTCATCTACACCCAGAGCTGTGTGAGACATAAGGTTGTACACTTCGGGCTGATAACATTGGTGAGGTTCGATGAGCAAATGCAGACCATTTGAAGTCATACTGCATGGTACCAATTCCAAGGGTCCCAAATCTCCAGCTTTAAGCGATTCTTCCTTCAGCTAAAACATGCATGGGAAACCCAGAGTATGGTACACCGTGTGACCGGGAAACGTTTTCAAATGCATCTCAGTTTTCGTCCCCTTTTACTCGGGTTCACAATTCCAGACCCTTTACTAACACTCTCCCCACTTGGAGAGACAGTGCCTTTAACCTGCTGTTTGGCACAGTTTGCAATTTCTGCTTAAGATGAACAGTAATAAGGAGAACCAATGAGAGACTAGATGTAGGTGTCTGCACGGGCAAATTTAATACTCATTTCCCACCAGGAAGAGGAATTAACCAAAGGCTCAGCATGCTGTGCCGGAAACAGATTAGGGCCTGAAGCAATCCTGCGGGTTTGCGGCCAGCTCACAAGAAAGCGATTTGAAGAAAGGAGCTCAGGGGCACTGTAATTCACAAACCTGCAGAGTTATAAATGACAGCTATCGTCCAAAAATATATTGAAGGAAGGCTGCGAAGAGGACTTGAAAGCGGGGCAGAATTGCAGGACAACGATTTCAGGGGGTAGACTGGAATTGCATTTAAAGCATAGGAAAAGAGGCAGAACGTCAACAATGATGCACTTGGCCAAAAAGGGCGTATGCGTTTTTTCCTGAATATATTCAGGATAAAACGCATACGCCCATTTTGGCCAACCAAGCAAGCATGTTAAAGAAATCTGCACTAAAATGAAGTCTCACTGCCCCCCGGTCAAAAGGGCCATCTGAAAAAAGTGTAAAATCCAGAAATGCAGCACAGGCCATGGAGAACAGGGAGCCTTGTTATGCTGATGGGTGGGATGTAAATTGCCAAGAGCCACTCTGGAGAAGTGTATGGTGTTTCCTGAAACACCTAAAAAACAAAGCAACGGAGCCTACGGCACTTCCACTTATGGTCCTATAGCTTAGGAAATTAAAATCAAAAACACACAGCCACCCCAAAATTTCAGACGGCTCTGTTTACAAGAACCTCGTCTATGGTACAAGTTAAATATCCCAGAAAGCGAAAAATGGAGAAAGAAGTTGTGGTACGTACGTACAATGGAATATCACTCACCAATGAAATCTATGTCATCTGGCCCGTCGTGGCATAATGAGTGGATTCAGGTACGATGATTCTAAGTGAAATAAGTCACACAGAAAATGAAACATCATATCACTAATACACAGAATGTAATCTTGGCTACACATGAACTGAATTACAAAACAGAACAGGGTCTCAAATTTAGAAAACCAACTTATGTTTGCTTAAGGGGAAAGTTGAGTTGGGGTGCTGCATAAAACCAGAGATAGAAATTAGCACAGATACCATTCCATACGTCACATACGTAATAGTCAAGACCTACCCCTTGCTGAACAAAATGGGCTAAACACCCTCTATTCAATGCCTAGGAATACACCAGACTAGTAAGAATCTTCAAACCCATGGATTTATATAGCTCCATAAGAGAATCAAACGTGTGTACAGCTGCATGAAGGCAGCAGAGAAAATCCGATAAATCCTATTATCAAAATGAATTACAAAAACAAAACACAATGACAGTGAAATAGAGAGCAATTCTTAAATAATTCATTCAGGGCTTGTGATGCAACCTGCATTTACCTCATCTACACCCAGAGCTGTGTGAGACATAAGGTTGTACACTTCGGGCTGATAACATTGGTGAGGTTCGATGAGCAAATGCAGACCATTTGAAGTCATACTGCATGGTACCAATTCCAAGGGTCCCAAATCTCCAGTTATGGCGATTCTTCCTTCAGCTAAAACATGCATGGGAAACCCAGAGTATGGTACACCGTGTGACCGGGAAACGTTTTCAAATGCATCTCAGTTTTCGTCCCCTTTTACTCGTGTTCACAATTCCAGACCCTTTACTAACACTCTCCCCACTTGGAGAGTCAGTGCCTTTAACCTGCTGTTTGGCACAGTTTGCAAATTCTGCGCAAGATGAACAGGAATAGGGAGAACCAATGAGAGACTAGCTGTAGGTGTCTGCACGGGCAAATTTAACGCTCATTTCCAACCAGGAAGAGGAATTAACCAAAGGCTCAGCATGCCGTGCCGGAACCAGATTAGGGCCTGAAGCAATCCTGCGGGTTTGCGGCCAGCTCACAAGAAAGCGATTTGAAGAAAGGAGCTCAGGGGCACTGTAATTCACAAACCTGCAGAGTTATAAATGACAGCTATCGTCCAAAACTATATTGAAGCAAGGCTGCGAAGAGGACTTGAAAGCGGGGCAGAATTGCAGGAAAACGATTTCAGGGGGTAGACTGGAATTGCACTTAAAGCATAGGAAAAGAGGCAGAACGTCAACAATGATGCACTTGGACAAAAAGGGCGTATGCGTTTTTTCCGGAATATATTCAGGAAAAAACGCATACGCCCTTTCGGCAAACCAAGCAAGCATGTTAAAGAAATCTGCACTACAATGAAGTCTCACTGCCCCCCGGTCAAAAGGGCCATGTGAAAAAAGTGTAAAATCCAGAAATGCAGCACAGACCATGGAGAACAGGGAGCCTTGTTATGCTGAAGGGCGGGATGTAAATTGCCAAGAGCCACTCTGAAGAAGAGTATGGTGTTTCCTGAAACACCTAAAAAACAAAGCAACGGAGCCTACGGCACTTCCACTTATGGTCCTATAGCTTAGGGAAATTAAAATCAAAAACACACAGCCACCCCAAAGTTTCAGACGGCTCTGTTTGCAAGAAACTCGTCTACGGTACAAGTTAAATATCCCAGAAAGCGAAATATGGATAAAGAAGTTGTGGTACGTACGTACAATGGAATATCACTCACCAATGAAATCTATGTCATTTGGCCCGTCGTGGCATAATGAGTGGATTCAGGTACGATGATTCTAAGTGAAATAAGTCACACAGAAAATGAAACATCATAAGATATCACTAATACACGGAATGTAATCTTGGCTACACATGAACTGAATTACAAAACAGAACAGGGTCTCAAATTTTGAAAACCAACTTATGTTTGCTTAAGGGGAAAGGTGAGTTGGGGTGCTGCATAAAACCAGAGATAGAAATTAGCACAGATACCATTCCATACGTCACATACGTAATAGTCAAGACCTACCCCTTGCTGAATGAAATGGGCTAAACACCCTCTATTCAATGCCTAGGAATACACCAGACTAGTAAGAATCTTCAAACCCATGGATTTATATGTCTCCATAAGAGAATCAAGCGTGTGTACAGCTGCATGAAGGCAGCAGAAAAAATCCGATAAATCCTATTATCAAAATGAATTACAAAAACAAAACACAATGACAGTGAAATAGAGAGCAATTCTTAAATAATTCATTCAGGGCTTGTGATGCAACCTGCATTTACCTCATCTACACCCAGAGCTGTGTGAGACATATGGCTGTACACTTCGGGCTGATAACATTGGTGAGGTTCGATGAGCAAATGCAGACCATTTGAAGTCATACTGCATGGTACCAATTCCAAGGGTCCCAAATCTCCAGGTTTAAGCGATTCTTCCTTCAGCTAAAACATGCATGGGAAACCCAGAGTATGGTACACCGTGTGACCGGGAAACGTTTTCAAATGCATCTCAGTTTTCGTACCCTTTTACTCGGGTTCACAATTCCAGACCCTTTACTAACACTCTCCCCACTTGGAGAGACAGTGCCTTTAACCTGCTGTTTGGCACAGTTTGCAATTTCTGCTTAAGATGAACAGAAATAAGGAGAACCAATGAGAGACTAGATGTAGGTGTCTGCACGGGCAAATTTAATACTCATTTCCCACCAGGAAGAGGAATTAACCAAAGGCTCAGCATGCCGTGCCGGAAACAGATTAGGGCCTGACGCAATCCTGCGGGTTTGAGGCCAGCTCACAAAAAAGCGATTTGAAGAAAGGAGCTCAGGGGCACTGTAATTCACAAACCTGCAGAGTTATAAATGACAGCTATCGTCCAAAAATATATTGAAGGAAGGCTGCGAAGAGGACTTGAAAGCGGGGCAGAATTGCAGGACAACGATTTCAGGGGGTAGACTGGAATTGCATTTAAAGCATAGGAAAAGAGGCAGAACGTCAACAATGATGGACTTGGCCAAAAAGGGCGTATGCGTTTTTTCCTGAATATATTCAGGATAAAACGCATACGCCCATTTTGGCCAACCAAGCAAGCATGTTAAAGAAATCTGCACTAAAATGAAGTCTCACTGCCCCCCGGTCAAAAGGGCCATCTGAAAAAAGTGTAAAATCTAGAAATGCAGCACAGGCCATGGAGAACAGGGAGCCTTGTTATGCTGATTGGTGGGATGTAAATTGCCAACAGCCACTCTGGAGAAGTGTATGGTGTTTCCTGAAACACCTTAAAAACAAAGCAACGGAGCCTACGGCACTTCCACTTATGGTCCTATAGCTTAGGAAATTAAAATCAAAAACACACAGCCACCCCAAAGTTTCAGACGGCTCTGTTTACAAGAACCTCGTCTACGGTACAAGTTAAATATCCCAGAAAGCGAAAAATGGAGAAAGAAGTTGTGGTACGTACGTACAATGGAATATCACTCACCAATGAAATCTATGTCATCTGGCCCGTCGTGGCATAATGAGTGGATTCAGGTACGATGATTCTAAGTGAAATAAGTCACACAGAAAATGAAATATCATATCACTAATACACAGAATGTAATCTTGGCTACACATGAACTGAATTACAAAACAGAACAGGGTCTCAAATTTAGAAAACCAACTTATGTTTGCTTAAGGGGAAAGGTGAGTTGGGGTGCTGCATAAAACCAGAGATAGAAATTAGCACAGATACCATTCCATACGTCACATACGTAATAGTCAAGACCTACCCCTTGCTGAACGAAATGGGCTAAACACCCTCTATTCAATGCCTAGGAATACACCAGACTAGTAAGAATCTTCAAACCCATGGATTTATATATCTCCATAAGAGAATCAAACGTGTGTACAGCTGCATGAAGGCAGCAGAGAAAATCCGATAAATCCTATTATCAAAATGAATTACCAAAACAAAACACAATGACAGTGAAATAGAGAGCAATTCTTAAATAATTCATTCAGGGCTTGTGATGCAACCTGCATTTACCTCATCTACACCTAGAGCTGTGTGAGACATAAGGTTGTACACTTCGGGCTGATAACATTGGTGAGGTTCGATGAGCAAATGCACACCATTTGAAGTCATACTGCATGGTACCAATTCCAAGGGTCCCAAATCTCCAGGTTTAAGCGATTCTTCCTTCAGCTAAAACATGCATGGGAAACCCACAGTATGGTACACCGTGTGACCGGGAAACGTTTTCAAATGCATCTCAGTTTTCGTCCCCTTTTACTCGGGTTCACAATTCCAGACCCTTTACTAACACTCTCCCCACTTGGAGAGCCAGTGCCTTTAACCTGCTGTTTGGCACAGTTTGCAAATTCTGCGCAAGATGAACAGGAATAGGGAGAACCAATGACAGACTAGCTCTAGGTGTCTGCACGGGCAAATTTAACGCTCATTTCCCACCGGGAAGAGGAATTAACCAAAGGCTCAGCATGCCATGCCAGAACCAGATTATGGCCTGAAGCAATCCTGCGGGTTTGCGGCCAGCTCACAAGAAAGCGATTTGAAGAAAGGAGCTCAGGGGCACTGTAATTCACAAACTTGCAGAGTTATAAATGACAGATATCGTCCAAAACTATATTGAAGCAAGGCTGCGAAGAGGACTTTAAAGCGGGGCAGAATTGCAGGAAAACGATTTCAGGGGGTAGACTGGAATTGCGTTTAAAGCATAGGAAAGAACAGAACGTCAACAATGATGCACTTGGACAAAAAGGGCGTATGCGTTTTTTCCGGAATATATTCAGGAAAAAACGCATACGCCCTTTTGGCAAACCAAGCAAGCATGTTAGAGAAATCTGCACTACAATGAAGTCTCACTGCCCCCCGGTCAAAAGGGCCATCTGAAAAAAGTGTAAAATCCAGAAATGCAGCACAGACCATGGAGAACAGGGAGCCTTGTTATGCTGATGGGTGGGATGTAAATTGCCAAGAGCCACTCTGAAGAAGTGTATGGTGTTTCCTGAAACACCTAAAAAACAAAGCAACGGAGCCTACGGCACTTCCACTTATGGTCCTATAGCTTAGGGAAATTAAAATCAAAAACACACAGCCACCCCAAAGTTTCAGACGGCTCTGTTTGCAAGAAACTCGTCTACGGTACAAGTTAAATATCCCAGAAAGCGAAAAATGGATAAAGAAATTGTGGTACGTACGTACAATGGAATATCACTCACCAATGAAATCTATGTCATCTGGCCCGTCGTGGCATAATGAGTGGATTCAGGTACGATGATTCTAAGTGAAATAAGTCACACAGAAAATGAAACATCATAAGATATCACTAATACACGGAATGTAATCTTGGCTACACATGAACTGAATTACAAAACAGAACAGGGTCTCAAATTTAGAAAACCAACTTATGTTTGCTTAAGGGGAAAGGTGAATCACGGTACTGCATAAAACCAGAGTGAGAAATTAGCACAGATACCATTCCATAAGTCAAATACGTAATAGTCAAGACCTACACCTTGCTCAACGAAATGGGCTAAACACCCTATATTCAACGCCTAGGAATACACCTGACTAGTAAGAATCTTCAAACCCATGGATTTATATGTCTCCATAAGAGAATCAAGCGTGTGTACAGCTGCATGAAGGCAGCAGAGAAAATCCGATAAATCCTATTATCAAAATGAATTACCAAAACAAAACACAATGGCAGTGAAATAGAGAGCAATTCTTAAATAATTCATTCAGGGCTTGTGATGCAACCTGGATTTACTTCATCTAAACCCAGAGCTGAGTGAGACATAAGGATGGACACTTCGGGCTGATAGCATTGGTGAGGTTCGATGAGCAAATGCAGACCATTTGAAGTCATACTGCATGGTACCCATTCCATGGGTCCCAACTCTCCAGTTTAAGCGATTCTTCCTTCAGCTAAAACATGATGGGAAACCCACAGTATGGTGCACCGTGTGACCGGGAAACGTTTTCAAATGCATCTCAGTTTTTGCCCCTTTTACTCGGGTTCACAATTCCGGACCCTTTAGTAACACTCTCCCCACTTGGAGAGTCAGTGCCTTTAACCTCCTGTTTGCGACAGTTTGCAATTTCTGCGCAAGATGAATACGAATAGGGAGAACCAATGAGAAACTAGCTGTAGGTGTCTGCACGGGCAAATTTAATGCTCATTTCCACCAGGAAGAGGAATTAACCAAAGGCTCAGCATGCCGTGCCGGAACCAGATTAGGGCCTGAAGCAATCCTGCGGGTTTGCGGCCAGCTCACAAGAAAGCGATTTGAAGAAAGGAGCTCAGGGGCACTGTAATTCACAAACCTGCACAGTTATAAATGACAGCTATCGTCCAAAAATATATTGAAGGAAGGCTGCGAAGAGGACTTGAACGCAGGGCAGAATTGCAGGAAAACGATTTCAGGGGGTACACTGCAATTGCATTGAAAGCATAGGAAAAGAGGCAGAACGTCGACAATGATGCACTTGGCCAAAAAGTGCGTATGCGTTTTTTCCTGAATGTATTCAGGAAAAAACGCATACGCACTTTTTGGCCAACCAAGCAAGCATGTTAAAGAAATCTGCACTACAATGAAGTCTCACTGCCCCCCGGTCAAAAGGGCCATCTGAAAAAAGTGTAAAATCCAGAAATACAGGACAGGCCATGGAGAACAGGGAGCCTTGTTATGCTGACGGGCGGGATGTAAATTGCCAACAGCCACTCTGGAGAAGTGTATGGTGTTTACTGAAACTTGTAGGAAACAAAGCAACACAGCCTATGGCACTTCCATTTATATTCCTGTAGCTTAGGGACATTAAAATCAAAAACACACATCCACCCCAATGTTTGGGACGGCTCTGTTTACAAGAACCTCGTCTACGGTACAAGTTAAATATCCCAGAAAGCGAAAAATGGATAAAGAAGTTGTGGTATGTACGTACAATGTAATATCACTCAGCAATCAAATCTATGTCATCAGGCCCGTAGCGGCATAATGAGTGGATTCAGGTACGATGATTCTAAGTGAAATAAGTCACACAGAAAAAGAAACATCATAAGATATCACTAATACACGGAATGTAAACTTGGCTACACATGAACTGAATTACAAAACAGAACAGGGCCTTAAATTTAGAAAAACAACTTATGCTTGCTTATGGGGAAAGATGAGTTGGCGTACTGCATAGTACCAGAGATTGAAATTAACACAGATACCATTCCATAAGCCAAATATGTAATAGACAAGACCTACTCCTTGCTAAACGAAATGGACTCAACACCCCATATTCAACGCCTGGGAATATACCTGACTAGTAAGAATCTTCAAACCCATGGATTTATATGTCTCAATAAGGAAATCAAGTGTGTATACAGCGGCATGAATGCAGCAGAGAAAATCCGATAAATCCCATTATCAAATGAATTACAAAAACAAAACACAAGGACAGTGAAATAGAGAGCAATTCTTAAATAATTCATTCAGGGCTTGTGATGCAACCTGGATTTACCACATGTACACCCAGAGCTGAGTGAGACATAAGGTTGGGCACTTCGGGCTGATAGCATTGGTGAGGTTCGATGAGCAAATGCAGACCCTTTGAAGTCATACTGCATTGTACCCATTCCTTGGGTCTCAACTCTCCAGGTTTAAAGGATTCTTCCTTCAGCTAAAACATGCATGGGGAACCCACAGTATGGTGCACCATGTGACCGGCAAACGTTTTCAAATTCATCTCAGTTTTCGTCCCCTTTTACTCGCGTGCACCATTCCAGACCCTTTACTAACACTCTCCCCACTTGGAGAGTCAGTGCCTTTAACCTCCTGTTTGGCACAGTTTGCAATTTCTGCGCAAGATGAAGAGGAATAGGGAGAACCAATGAGAGACTAGCTGTAGGTGTCTGCACAGGCAAATTTAACGCTCATTTCCCACCAGGAAGAGGAATTAACCAAAGGCTCAGCATGCCCTGCCCGAACCAGATTAGGGCCTGAAGCAATCTTGCGGGTTTGCGGCCAGCTCACAAGATAGCGAGTTGAAGAAAGGAGCTCAGGGGCACTGTAACTCACAAACCTGCACAGTTATAAATGACAGCTATCGTCCAAAAATATATTGAAGGAAGGATGCAAAGAGAACTTGTAAGCGTGGCAGAATTGCAGGAAAACGACTTCAGGGGGTACACGGGAATTGCATTTAAAGCATAGGAAAAGAGGCAGAACGTCGACAATGATGCACTTGGCCAAAAAGTGCATATGCGTTTTTTCCTGAATATATTCAGGAAAAAAGGCATACGCCCTTTTTGGCCAACTAAGCAAGCATGAAAAGGAAATCTGCACTACAAGGGAAGTCTCACTGCCCCCCAGTCAACAGGGCCATCTGGAAAAAGTGTAAAATCCAGAAAGGCAGGACAGGCCATGGAGAACATGGAGCCTTGTTATGCTGATGGGCAGGATGTAAATTGCCAACAGCCACACTGGAGAAGTGTATGGTGTTTCCTGAAACACGTAGGAAACAAATCAACACAGCCTATGGCACTTCCACTTATGGTCCAGTAGCTTAGGCACATTAAAATCAAAAACACACATCCACCCCAAAATTTGGGATGGCTCTGTTTACAAAAACCTCATCTACGGTACAAGTTAAATATCCCAGAAAGCGAAAAATGGATTAAGAAATTGTGGTACGTACATACAATGGAATATCACTCACCAATGAAATCTATGTCATCTGGCCCGTCGTGGCATAATGAGTGGATTCAGGTACGATGATTCTAAGTGAAATAAGTCACACAGAAAATGAAACATCATAAGATATCACTAATACACCGAATGTAATCTTGGCTACACATGAACTGAATTACAAAACAGAACAGGGTCTCAAATTTAGAAAAGCAACTTATGTTTGCTTAAGGGGAAAGGTGAGTTGGGGTGCTGCATAAAACCAGAGATAGAAATGAGCACAGATACCAGTCCATACGTCAAATATGTAAGTCAAGACCTAACCCTTGCTCAACGAAATGGGCTAAACACCCTATATTCAATGCCTAGGAATACACCTGACTAGTAAGAATCTTCAAACCCATGGATTTATATGTCTCCATAAGAGAATCAAGCGTTTGTACAGCTGCATGAAGGCAGCAGAGAAAATCCGATAAATCCTAATATGAAAATGAATTACAAAAACAAAACACAATGACAGTGAAATAGAGAGCAATTCTTATATAATTCATTCAGGGCTTGTGATGCAACCTGGATTTACCTCATCTACACCCAGAGCTGAGTGAGACATAAGGTTGTACACTTCGGGCTGATAACATTGGTGAGGTTCGATGAGCAAATGCAGACCATTTGAAGTCATACTGCATGGTACCCATTCCATGGGTCCCAACTCTCCAGGTTTAAGCGATTCTTCCTTCAGCTAAAGCATGCATGGGAAACCCACAGTATGGTGCACCGTGTGACTGGTAAACGTTTTCAAATGCATCTCAGTTTTCGTCCCCTTTTACTCGGGTTCACAATTCCAGACCCCGTACTAACACTCTCCCCACTTGGAGAGTCAGTGCCTTTAACCTGCTGTTTGGCACAGTTTGCAATTTCTACGCAAGATGAACAGGAATAGGGAGAACCAATGAGAGACTAGCTGTAGGTGTCTGCACGGGCAAATTTCATGCTCATTTCCCACCAGGAAGAGGAATTAACCAAAGGCTCAGCATGCCGTGCTGGAACCAGATTAGGGCCTGAAGCAATCCTGCGGGTTTGCGGCCAGCTCACAAGAAAGCGATTTGAAGAAAGGAGGTCAGGGGCACTGTAATTCACAAAACTGCAGAGTTATAAATGACAGCTATCGTCCAAAAACATATTGAAGGAAGTCTGCGAAGAGGACTTGAAAGCGGGGCAGAATTGCAGGAAAACGATTTCAGGGGGTAGACTGGAATTGCATTTAAAGCATAGGAAAAGAGGCAGAACGTCAACAATGATGCACTCGGCTAAAAAGGGCGTATGAGTTTTTTCCTAAATATATTCAGGAAAAAACGCATACACCCTTTTTGGCCAACCAAGCAAGCATGTTAAAGAAATCTGCACTACAATGAAGTCTCACTGCCCCCCGGTCAAAAGGGCCATCTGAAAAAAGTTTAAAATCCAGAAATGCAGCACAGGCCATGGAGAACAGGGAGCCTTGTTATGCTGATGGGTGGGATGTAAATTGCCAACAGCCACTCTGGAGAAGTGTATGGTGTTTCCTGAAACACCTAAAAAACAAAGCAACGGAGCCTACGGCTCTTCCACTTATGGTCCTATAGCTTAGGGAAATTAAAATCAAAAACACACAGCCAACCTAAATTTCAGACGGATCTGTTTACAAGAACCTCGTCTACGGTACAAGTTAAATATCCCAGAAAGCAAAAAATGGATAAAGAAGTTGTGGTACGTACGTACAATGGAATATCACTCACCAATGAAATCTATGTCATCTGGCCCAACGTGGCACAATGAGTGGATTCAGGTACAATGATTCTAAGTGAAATAAGTCATACAGAAAATGAAACATCATATGATATCACTAATACACAGAATGTAATCTTGGCTACACATGAACTGAATTACAAAACAGAACAGGGTCTCAAATTTAGAAAAGCAACTTATATAAATCCAATTATCAAAATGAATTACAAAAACAAACACAATGACACTGAAATAGAGAGCAATTCGTAAATAATTCATTCAGGGCTTGTGATGCAACCTGGATTTACCTCATCTACACCCAGAGCTGAGTGCGATATAAGGTTGGACACTTCGGGCTGATAGCATTGGTGAGGTTCAATGAGCAAATGCAGACCATTTGAAGTCATACTGCATGGTACCCATTCCATGGGTCCCAACTCTCCAGGTTTAAGCGATGCTTCCTTCAGCTAAAACATGCATGGGAAACCCACAGTATGGTGCACCGTGTCACCGGGAAACGTTTTCAAATGCATCTCAGTTTTCGTCCCCATTTACTCGGGTTCACAATTCCAGACCCTTTACTAACACTCTCCCCGCTTGGAGAGTCAGTGCCTTTAACCTCCTGTTTGGCACAGTTTGCAATTTCTGCGCAAGATGAACAGGAATAGGGAGAACCAATGAGAGACTAGCTGTAGGTGTCTGCACGGGCAAATTTAATGCTCATTTCCAACCAGGAAGAGGAATTAACCAAAGGCTCAGCATGCCTTGCCTGAACCAGATTAGGGCCTGAAGCAATCCTGCGGGTTTGCGGCCAGCTCACAAGAAAACGATTTGAAGAAAGGAGCTCAGGGGCACTGTAATTCTCAAACCTGCAAAGTTATAAATGACAGCTATTGTCCAAAAATATATTGAAGGAGGGCTGCGAAGAGGACTTGAAATCGGGGCAGAATTGCAGGAAAGCGGTTTCAGGGAGTAGAGTGGAATTGCATTTAAAGCATAGGAAAAGAGGCAGAACGTCGACAATGATGCACGTGGCCAAAAAGGGCATATGCGTTTTTTCCTGAATATATTCAGGAAAAAACGCATATGCCCTTTTTGGCCAACCAAGCAAGCATGTTAGAGAAATCTGCACTACAATGAAGTCTCATTGCCCCCCGGTCAAAAGGGTCATCTGAAAAAAGTGTAAAATCCAGAAATGCAGCACAGGCCATGGAGAACAGGGAGCCATGTTATGCTGATGGGTAAGATGTAAATTGCCAACAGCCACTCTGGAGAAGTGTATGGTGTTTCCTGAAACACATAAAAAACAAAGCAACGGAGCCTACGGCACTTCCACTTATGGTCCTATAGCTTAGGGAAATTAAAATCAAAAACACACAGCTGCCCCAAAGTTTCAGACGGCTCTGTTTACAAGAACATCTTCTACGGTACAAGTTAAATATCCCAGAAAGCGAAAAATGGATAAAGAAGTTGTGGTACGTACATACAATGGAATATCACTCACCAATGCAATCTATAACATCAGGCCCGTCGTGGCATAATGATTGAATTCTGGTACAATGATTGTAAGTGAAATAAGTCACACATAAAATGAAATATCATAAGATATCACTAATACACGGAATGTAATCTTGGCTACACATGAACTGAATTACAAAACAGAACAGGGTCTCAAATTTAGAAAACCAACTTATGTTTGCTTAAGGGGAAAGTTGAGTTGGGTGCTGCATAAAACCAGAGATAGAAATTAGCACAGATACCATTCCATAAGTCAAATATGTAATAGTCAAGACCTACCACTTGCTCAACGAAATGGGCTAAACACCCTATATTCAACGCCTAGGAATACACCTGACTAGTAAGAATCTTCAAACCCATGGATTTATATGTCTCCATAAGAGAATCAAGCGTGTGTACAGCTGCATGAAGGCAGCAGGGAAAATCCGATAAATCCTATTATCAAAATGAATTACAAAAACAAAACACAATGACAGTGAAATAGAGAGCAATTCTTAAATAATTCATTCAGGGCTTGTGATGCAACCTGGATTTACCTCATCTAAACCCAGAGCTGAGAGAGTCATAAGGTTGGACACTTCGGGCTGATAGCATTGGTGAGGTTCGATGAGCAAATGCAGACCATTTGAAGTCATACTGCATGGTACCCATTCCATGGGTCCCAACTCTCCAGGTTTAAGTGATTCTTCCTTCAGCTAAAGCATGCATGGGAAACCCACAGTATGGTGCACCGTGTGACCGGGAAACGTTTTCAAATGAATCTCAGTTTTGTCCCCTTTTACTCGGGTTCACAATTCCAGACCCTTTACTAACACTCTCCCCACTCGGAAAGTCAGTGCCTTTAACCTCCTGTTTGGCACAGTTTGCAATTTCTGCGCAAGATGCACAGGAATAGGGAGAACCAATGAGAGACTAGCTGTAGGTGTCTGCACGGGCAAATTTCATGCTCATTTCCCACCAGGAAGAGGAATTAACCAAAGGCTCAGCATGCCGTGCCTGAAACAGATTAGGGCCTGAAGCAATCCTGCGGGTTTGCGGCCAGCTCACAAGAAGCGTGTGGAAGAAGGGAGCTCAGGGGCACTGTAACTCACAAACCTGCAGAGTTATGAATGACAGCTATCGTCCAAAATTATATTGAAGTAAGCCTGCGAAGAGGACTGCAAAGCAGGGCAGAATTTCAGGAAAATGATTTCAGGGGATCGACTGGAATTGCACTTAAACCATAGGAAAAGAGGCAGAATGTCAACAATGATGCACTTGGCCAAAAAGGTCATATGGGTTTTATCCTGAATATATTCAGGAAAAAACGCATACGACCTTTTTGGCCAACCAAGCTAGTGTGTAAAGGAAATCTCCACTACAATGAAGTTTCACCGCCCCCCGGTCAAAAAGGGCCATCTGAAAAAAGTGTAAAATCCAGAAAGGCAGATCAGGCCATGGAGAACAGTAAGCCTTGTTATGCTGTTGGGCGGGATGTAAATTGCCAACAGCCACTATGGAGAAGTGTATTGTGCTTCCTGAAACACGTAGGAAACAAAGCAACACAGCCTATAGCAATTCCACTTATGGTCCTATAGCTTAGGGATATTAAAATCAAAATCAGGCAACCCCATAAAGTTTGGGACGGCTCCGTTTACAAAAAACTCCTCTATGGTACAAGTTAAATATCCCAGAAACCGAAAAATGGATAAAGAAGTTGTGGTACGTATGTACAACGGAATATCACGCAGCAATGAAATCTATGTCATCAGGCCCAGAGCGGCATAATGAATGGATACAGGTACCATGATTCTACGTGAAATAAGTCACACAGAAAAAGAAATATCATAAGATATCACTAATACATGGAATGTAAACTTGGCTACAGATGAACTGAACTACAAAACAGAACAGGGTCTCAAATTTAGAAAACCAACTTATGCTTGCTTATGTGGAAAGGTGAGTTGCGGGGCTGCATAAAACCAGAGATTTTAATTAGCACAGATACCGTTCCATAAGCCAAATATGTAAGAGACAAGACCTACTTCTTGCTCAACGAAATGGGCTCAACACCACATATTCTACCCTTAGGAATATACGTGATTAGTAAGAATGTTAAAACCCATGGATTTATATATCTCCGTAAGAGAATCGAGCGTGTGTACAGTGGCCTAAACGCAGCAATGAAAATCCGATACACCCCGTTATAAAAAAAATTTCAAAAACAAAACACAATGACAGTGAAATAGAGAGCAATTCTTAAATAATTCATTCAGAGCTTGTGATGCAACCTGGATTTACCACATCTACACCCAGAGCTCGGTGAGACATAAGTTTCGACATATTGGCTGATAGCATTGGTGAGGTTCGGTTAGCAAATGCAGACCCTTTGAAGTCATACTGCTTGGTACCCATTCCAAGGGTCCCAACTCTCTAGGTTTAAGAAATTCTTCCTTCAGCTAAAACACGCATGGGAAACCCAGACTATGGTACACTGTGTGATTGGGAAATGTTTTCAAATGCATCTCAGTTTTTGTCCCCTGGTACTCGGGTTCACCATTCCAGACCCTTCACTAACACTCTCCCCACGCGGAGAGTCAGTGCCTTTAACCTCCTGTTTGGCACAGTTTGCAATTTCTGCGCAAGATGAACAGGAATAGGGAGAACCAATGAGAGACTAGCTGTAAGTGTCTGTACGGGCAAATGTATCGCTCACTGCCCACCAGGAACAGGAATTAACCAAAGGCTCAGTGTGCCCTGCCGGAAACAGATTAGGGACTGAAACAATCCTGTGGTTTTGCAGCCAGCTCAGAAGAATGCGAGTTAAAGAAAGGAGCTAAGGGACACTGTAATTCACAAACCTGCAGAGTTATGAATGACAGCTATCGTCCAAAAATATATTGAAGTAAGTCTGCGAAGAGGACTAGAAAGCGGGGCAGAATTCTCGGAAAACGATTTCAGGGGTAGACTGGAATTGCACTTAAAGCACAGGAAAAGAGACAGAATGTTGACAATGATGCACTTGGCCAAAATGGGCGTATGCGTTTTTTCCTTAATATATTCAGGAAAAAACGCATACGCACTTTTTGGCCAACCAAGCAAGCGTGTACAGGAAATCTGCACTACAATGAAGTCTCACTGTGCCCCAATCAAAAGGGCCATCTGAAAAAAGTGTAAAATCCAGAAAGACAGGACAGGCCATGGAGAACAGGGAGCCTTATAATATTGATTTACGGGATGTAAATTGCCAACAGCCACTCTGGAGAAGTGTATGGTGTTTCCTGAAACACGTAGGA
This sequence comes from Delphinapterus leucas, assembly GCF_059928025.1. NCBI lineage: Eukaryota > Metazoa > Chordata > Mammalia > Artiodactyla > Monodontidae > Delphinapterus > Delphinapterus leucas. The sequence continues at coordinate 10,102,735 of NW_028322239.1, forward strand.
AACAAAGCAACACAGCCTATGGCACTTCCACTTATGGTCCTATAGCTTTGGGAAATTAAAATCAAAAACACACAGCCACCCCAAAGTTTGGGACGGCTCTGTTTACAAGAACCTCATCTACGGTACGAGTTAAATATCTCAGAAAGTGAAAAATGGATAAAGAAGTTCTGGTACATACGTACAATGGAATATCACTCAGCAATTATATCTGTGTCATCAGGCACATAGCGGCATAATGAGAGTATTCAGGTACGATGATTCTACGTGAAATAAGTCACACGGAAAAAGAAACATCATAAGATATCACTAATACACGGAATGTAAACTTGCCTACACATGAACTGAATTACAAAACAGAACAGGGTCTCAAATTTAGAAAACCAACTTATGCTTGCTTATGGGGAAAGGTGAGTTGGGGTGCTGCATAAAACCAGAGATTGAAATTAGCACAGATACCGTTCCATAAGCCAAATAAGTAATAGACCAGACCTACACCTTGCTCAACGAAATGGACTCAACACCCCATGTTCAAGGCCTAGGAATATACCTGACTAGTAAGAATCTTAAAACCCACGGATTTATATGTCTCCGTAAGAGAAACATGCGTGTGTACAGCGGCATAAAGGTAGCAGTGAAAACCCGATAAATCCCATTATCAAAACAATTTTCAAATACAAAACACAATGACAGTAAAATAGAGAGCAATTCTTAAATAATTCATTCAGGGCTTGTGATGCAACCTGGATTTACCACATCTACACCCAGAGCTGGGTGAGACATAAGGCTGGACACTTTGGGCTGATAGCATTGGTGAGGTTCAGTGAGCAAATGCAGACCCTTTGAAGTCATACTGCATGGAACCCTTTCCATGGGTCCCAACTCTCCAGGTTTAAGGGATTCTTCCTTCAGCTAAAACATGCATGGGAAACCCAGAGTATGGTCCACCGTGTGATTGGGAAACGTTTTCAAATGCATCTCAGTTTTCGTTCCCTGGTACTCTGGTTCACCATTCCAGACGCTTTACTAACACTCTCCTCACTTGGAGAGTCAGTGCCTTTAAGCTCCTGTTTGGCACAGTTTGCAATTTCTGCGCAAGGTGAACAGGAATAGGGAGAACCAATGAGAGACTAGCTGTAGGTGTCTGCACGGGCAAATTTCATGCTCATTTCCCACCAGGAAGAGGAATTAACCAATGGCTCAGCGTGCCCTGCCAGAAAGAGGTTAGGGCCTAAAGCAATCCTGCGGTTTTGCTGCCAGCTCACAAGAAAACGAGTTGAAGAAATGAGCTCAGGGGCACTGTAATTCACAAACCTGCAGTGTTATGAATGACAGCTTTCGTCCAAAAATATATTGAAGTAAGTCTGCGAAGCGGACTTGAAAGAGGGGCAGAATTTCAGGAAAACGGTTTCAGGGGGTAGACTGGAACTACACTTAAAGCATAGGAAAAGAGGCAGAATGTCGACAATGATGCACTTGGCCAAAAAGTGCATATGCATTTTTTCCTGAATATATTCAGGAAAAAACGCATACGCCCTTTTTGGCCAATTAAGCAAGCGTGTAAAGGAAATCTGCACTACAAGGGAAGTCTCACTGCCCACCAGTCAACAGGGCCATCTGAAAAAAGTGTAAAATCCAGAAAGGCAGGACAGGCCATGGAGAACATGGAGCCTTGTTATGCTGATGGGCGGGATATAAATTGCCAACAGCCACACTGGAGAAGTGTATGGTGTTTCCTGAAACACGTAGGAAACAAAGGAACACAGCCTATGGCACTTCCACTTATATTCCTGTAGCTTAGGGACATTAAAATCAAAAACACACATCCACCCCAAAATTTGGGATGGCTCTGTTTACAAAAACCTCATTTACGGTACAAGTTAAATATCCCAGAAAGCGAAAAATGGATTAAGAAGTTGTGGTACATACGTACAATGAAATATCACTCAGCAATGAAATCTATGTCATCAGGCCCGTAGCGGCATAATGAGTGGATTCAGGTACGATGATTCTACGTGAAATAAGTCTCACAGAAAAAGAAACATCATAAGATATCACTAATACACGGAATGTAAACTTGGCTACAGATGAACTGAACTACAAAACAGAACAGGGTCTCAAATTTAGAAAACCAACTTATGCTTGCTTATGTGGAAAGGTGAGTTGCGGGGCTGCATAAAACCAGAGATTTTAATTAGCACAGATACCGTTCCATAAGCCAAATATGTAAGAGACAAGACCTACTTCTTGCTCAACGAAATGGGCTCAACACCACATATTCTACCCTTAGGAATATACGTGATTAGTAAGAATGTTAAAACCCATGGATTTATATGTGTCTGTAAGAGAATCAAGCGTGTGTACAGCGGCCTAAACGCAGCAATGAAAATCCGATAAATCCCTTTATAAAAAAAATTTCAAAAACAAAACACAATGACAGTGAAATAGAGAGCAATTCTTACATAATTCATTCAGAGCTTGTGATGCAACCTGGATTTACCACATCTACACCCAGAGCTCGGTGAGACATAAGTTTCGACACTTCTGGCTGATAGCATTGGTGAGGTTCGGTTAGCAAATGCAGACCCTTTGAAGTCATACTGCTTGGTACCCATTCCAAGGGTCCCAACTCTCTAGGTTTAAGAAATTCTTCCTTCAGCTAAAACACGCATGGGAAACCCAGACTATGGTACACTGTGTGATTGGGAAATGTTTTCAAATGCATCTCACTTTTTGTCCCCTGGTACTCGGGTTCACCATTCCAGACCCTTCACTAACACACTCGACACTCGGAGAGTCAGTGCCTTTAACCTCCTGTTTGGCACAGTTTGCAATTTCTGCGCAAGATGAACAGGAATAGGGAGAACCAATGAGAGACTAGCTGTGGGAGTCTGTACGGGCAAATGTATCGCTCACTGCCCACCAGGAAGAGGAATTAATCAAAGGCTCAGCGTGCCCTGTCAGAAACAGATTAGGGACTGAAGCAATCCTGTGGTTTTGCAGCCAGCTCAGAAGAATGCGAGTTGAAGAAAGGAGCTCAGGGGCACTGTAATTCACAAACCTGCAGAGTTATGAATGACAGCTATCGTCCAAAAATATATTGAAGTAAGTCTGCGAAGAGGACTAGAAAGCGGGGCAGAATTCCAGGAAAACGATTACAGGGGGTAGACTGGAATTGCACTTAAAGCACAGGAAAAGAGACAGAATGTTGACAATGATGCACTTGGCCAAAATGGGTGTAAGCGTTTTTTTCCTTAATATATTCAGGAAAAAACGCATACGCACTTTTTGGCCAACCAAGCAAGCGTGTACAGGAAATCTGCACTACAATGAAGTCTCACTGCGCCCCAGTCAAAAGGGCCATCTGAAAAAAGTGTAAAATCCAGAAAGACAGGACAGGCCATGGAGAACAGGGAGCCTTATAGTATTGATTTACGGGATGTAAATTGCCAACAGGCAATCTGGAGAAGTGTACGGTGTTTCCTGAAACACGTAGGAAACAAAGCAACACAGCCTATGGCACTTCCACTTATGGTCTTATAGCTTTGGGAAATTAAAATCAAAAACACACAGCCACCCCAAAGTTTGGGACGGCTCTGTTTACAAGAACCTCATCTACGGTACAAGTTAAATATCCCAGAAAGTGAAAAATGGATAAAGAAGTTCTGGTACATACGTACAATGGAATATCACTCAGCAATTATATCTATGTCATCAGGCATGTAGCGGCATAATGAGTGGATTGAGGTACGATGATTCTACGTGAAATAAGTCACACAGAAAAAGAAACATCATAAGATATCACTAATACATGGAATGTAAACTTGGCTACACATGAACTGAATTACAAAACAGAACAGGGTCTTAAATTTAGAAAACCAACTTATGCTTGCTTATGGGGAAAGTGAGTTGGGGTGCTCCATAAAACCAGAGATTGTAATTAGCACAGATACCGTTGCATAAGCCAAATATGTAATAGACAAGTCCTACTCCTTGCTCAACGAAATGGACTCAACACCCCATATTCAAAGCCTAGGATTATACCTGACTAGTAAGAATCTTAAAACCCATGGATTTATATGTCTCCATAAGAGAATCAATCGTGTGTACAGCGGCATAAACGCATCAGTGAAAGTCCGATAAATCCCATTATCAAAATAATTTTCAAATACAAAATACAATGACATTGAAATAGAGAGCAATTCTTAAATAATTCATTCAGGGCTTGTGATGCAACCTGGATTTACCACATCTACAGCCAGAGCTGGGGGAGACATAAGGCTGGACACTTTGGGCTGATAGCATTAGTGAGGTTCGATAAGCAAATGCAGACCCTTTGAAGGCATACTGCATGGTACCCATTCCATGGGTCCCAACTCTCCAGGTTTAAGGGATTCTTCCTTCAGCTAAAACATGCATGGGAAACCCAGAGTATGGTCCACCGAGTGATTGGGAACCGTTTTCAAATGCATCTCAATTTTCGTTCACTGGTACTCGGGTTCAACATTACACACGCTTTACTAACACTCTCCCCACTTGGAGAGTCAGTGCCTTTAACCTCCTGTTTGGCACAGTTTGCAATTTTTGCGCAAGGTGAACAGGAATAGGGAGAACCAATGAGAGACTAGCTGTAGGTGTATGCACGGGCAAATGTAAAGCTCATTTCCCACCAGGAAGAGGAATTAAACAAAGGCTCAGCGTGCCCTGCCAGAAAGAGATTAGGGCCAAAAACAATCCTGCGGTTTTTCTGCCAGCTCACAAGAAAGCGAGTTGAAGAAAGGAGCTCAGGGGCACTGTAATTCACAAAACTGCAGAGTTATGAATGACAGCTATCGTCCAAAAATATATTGAAGTAAGTCCCCGAAGCGGACTTGAAAGAGGGGCAGAATTTCAGGAAAACGGTTTCAGGGGGTAGACTGGAATTACACTTAAAGCACAGGAAAAGAGGCAGAATGTCGACAATGATGCACTTGGCCAAAAAGTGCATATGCGTTTTTTCCTGAATATATTCAGGAAAAAACACATATACCCTTTTTGGCCAACTAAGCAAGCGTGTAAAGGAAATCTGCACTACAAGGGAAGTCTCACTGCCGCCCAGTCAACAGCGCCATGTGAAAAAAGTGTAAAATCCAGAAAGGCAGGACAGGCCTTGGAGAAAAGGGAGCCTTGTTATGCTGATTGGCGGGATGTAAATTGCCACAGCCACTCTGGAGAAGTGTATGGTGTTTCCTGGAACACCTAAAAAACAAAGCAACGGAGCCTACGGCACTTCCACTTATGGTCCTATAGCTTACGGAAATTAAAATCAAAAACACACAGCCACCCCAAAATTTCGGACGGCTCTGTTTACAAGAACCTCGTCTACGGTACAAGTTAAATATCCCAGAATGTGAAAAATGGATAAAGAAATTGTGGTACGTACGTACAATGGAATATCACTCAGCAATGTAATCTATGTCATCAGGCCCGTCGCGGCATAATGAGTGGATTCAGGTACGATGATTCTAAGTGAAATAAGTCACACAGAAAATGAAACACCATAAGATATCACTAATACACGGAATGTAATCTTGGCTACACATGAACTGAATTACAAAACAGTACAGGGTCTCAAATGTAGAAAACCAACTTATGTTTGCTTAAGGGGAAAGGTGAATCAGGGTGCTGCATAAAACCAGAGTTAGAAATTAGCACAGATACCATTCCATACGTCAAATACGTAATAGTCAAGACCTACCCCTTGCTCAACGAAATGGGCTAAACACCCTATATTCAACGCCTAGGAATACACCTGACTAGTAAGAATCTTCAAACCCATGGATTTATATGTCTCCATAAGAGAATCAAGCGTGTGTACAGCTGCATGAAGGCAGCAGAGAAAATCCGATAAATCCTATTATCAAAATGAATTACAAAAACAAAACACAATGGCAGTGAAATAGAGAGCAATTCTTAAATAATTCATTCAGGGCTTGTGATGCAACCTGGATTTACCTCATCTAAACCCAGAGCTGAGTGAGACATAAGGTTGGACACTTCGGGCTGATAGCATTGGTGAGGTTCGATGAGCAAAAGCACACCACTTGAAGTCATACTGCATGGTACCCATTCCATGGGTCCCAACTGTCCAGGTTTAAGTGATTCTTCCTTCAGCTAAAGCATGCATGGGAAACCCACAGTATGGTGCACCGTGTGACCGGGAAACGTTTTCAAATTCATCTCAGTTTTGTCCCATTTTACTGGGGTACACAATTCCAGACCCTTTACTAACACTCTCCCCACTTGGAGAGTCAGTGCCTTTAACTTCCTCTTTGGCACAGTTTTCAATTTCTGCGCAAGATGAACAGGAATAGGGAGAACAAATGAGAGACTAGCTGTAGGTGTCTGCACGGGCAAATTTAACGCTCATTTCCAACCAGGAAGAGGAATTAACCAAAGGCTCAGCATGCCGTGCCGGAACAAGATTAGGGCCTGAAGCAATCCTGCGGGTTTGCGGCCAGCTCACAAGAAAGCGATTTGAAGAAAGGAGCTCAGGGGCACTGTAATTCACAAACCTGCAGAGTTATAAATGACAGCTATCGTCCAAAACTATATTGAAGGAAGGCTGCGAAGAGGACTTGAAAGCGGGGCAGAATTGCAGGAAAACGATTTCAGGGGGTAGACTGGAATTGCATTAAAAGCATAGGAAAAGAGGCAGAACGTCGACAATAATGCACTTGGCCAAAAAGTGCGTATGCGTTTTTTCCGGAATATATTTAGGAAAAAACGCATACGGCCTTTTTGGCCAACCAAGCAAGCATGTTAAAGGAATCTGCACTACAATGAAGTCTCACTGCCCCACGGTCAAAGGGCCATCTGAAAAAAGTGTAAAATCCAGAAATGCAGCACAGGCAATGGAGAACAGGGAGCCTTGTTATGCTGATGGGTGGGATGTAAATTGCCAACAGCCACTCTGGAGAAGTGTATGGTGTTTCCTGAAACACCTAAAAAACAAAGCAACGGAGCCTACGGCACTTCCACTTATGGTCCGATAGATTAGGGAAATTAAAATCAAAAACACACAGCCACCCCAAAATTTCAGACGGCTCTGTTTACAAGAACCTGGTCTACGGTACAAGTAAAATATCCCAGAATGCGAAAAATGGATAAAGAAGTTGTGGTACGTACGTACAATGGAATATCACTCACCAATGAAATCTATGTCATCTGGCCCGTCCTGGCATAATGAGTGGATTCAGGTACGATGATTCTAAGTGAAATAAGTCACACAGAAAATGAAACATCATAAGATATCACTAATACACCGAATGTAATCTTGGCTACACATGAACTGAATTACAAAACAGAACAGGGTCTCAAATTTAGAAAACCAACTTATGTTTGCTTAAGGGGAAAGGTGAGTCGGGGTGCTGCATAAAACCAGAGTTAGAAATTAGCACAGATACCATTCCATAAGTCAAATACGTAATAGTCAAGACCTACCCCTTGCTCAACGAAATGGGCTAAACACCCTATATTCAACGCCTAGGAATACACCTGACTAGTAAGAATCTTCAAACCCATGGATTTATATGTCTCCATAAGAGAATCAAGCGTGTGTACAGCTGCATGAAGGCAGCAGAGAAAATCCGATAAATCCTATTATCAAAATGAATTACAAAAACAAAACACAATGACAGTGAAATAGAGAGCAATTCTTAAATAATTCATTCAGGGCTTGTGATGCAACCTGGATTTACCTCATCTAAACCCAGAGCTGAGTGAGACATAAGGTTGCACACTTCGGGCTGATAGCATTGGTGAGGTTCGATGAGCAAATGCAGACCATTTGAAGTCATACTGCATGGTACCCATTCCATGGGTCCCAACTCTCCAGGTTTAAGCGATTCTTCCTTCAGCTAAAACATGCATGGGAAACCGACAGTATGGTGCACCGTGTGACCGGGAAACGTTTTCAAATGCATCTCAGTTTTCGCCCCTTTTACTCGGGTTCACCATTCCAGACCCTTTACTAACACTCTCCCCACTTGGAGAGTCAGTGCCTTTAACCTCCTGTTTGGGACAGTTTGCAATTTCTGAGCAAGATGAACAGGAATAGGGAGAACCAATGAGAAACTAGCTGTAGGTGTCTGCACGGGTAAATTTAATGCTCATTTCCACCAGGAAGAGGAATTAACCAAAGGCTCAGCATGCCGTGCCGGAACCAGATTAGGGCCTGAAGCAATCCTGCGGGTTTGCGGCCAGCTCACAAGAAAGCGATTTGAAGAAAGGAGCTCAGGGGCACTGTAATTCACAAACCTGCACAGTTATAAATGACAGCTGTCGTCCAATAATATATTGAAGGAAGGCTGCGAAGAGGACTTGAAAGCGGGGCAGAATTGCAGGAAAACGATTTCAGGGTGCAGACTGGAATTGCATTTAAAGCATAGGAAAAGAGGCAGAACGTCGACAATGATGCACTTGACCAAAAAGGGCGTATGCGTTTTTTCCGGAAAATATTCAGGAAAAAACGCATACGCCCTTTTGGCAAACCAAGCAAGCATGTTAAAGAAATCTGCACTACAATGAAGTCTCACTGCCCCCCGGTCAAAAGGGCCATCTGAAAAAAGTGTAAAATCCAGAAATGCAGCACAGACCATGGAGAACAGGGAGCCTTGTTATGCTGATGGGTGGGATGTAAATTGCCAAGAGCCACTCTGAAGAAGTGTATGCTGTTTCCTGAAACACCTAAAAAACAAAGCAACGGAGCCTACGGCACTTCCACTTATGGTCCTATAGCTTAGGGAAATTAAAATCAAAAACACACAGCCACCCCAAAGTTTCAGAGGGCTCTGTTTACAAGAACCTCGTCTACGGTACAAGTTAAATATCCCAGAAAGCAGAAAATGGATAAAGAAATTGTGGTACGTACGTACAATGGAATATCACTCACTATGAATTCTATGTCATCTGGCCCGTCGTGGCATAATGAATGGATTCAGGTACGATGATGCTAAGTGAAATAAGTCACACAGAAAATGAAATATCATATCACTAATACACGGAATGAAATCTTGGCTACACATTAACTGAATTACAAAACAGAACAGGGTCTCAAATTTAGAAAACCAACTTATGTTTGCTTAAGGGGAAAGGTGAGTTCGGTGCTGCATAAAACCAGAGATAGAAATTACAACAGATACCATTCCATAAGTTAAATATGTAATAGTCAAGACTTACCACTTGCTCAACGAAATGGGCTAAACACCCTATATTCAACGCCTAGGAATACACCTGACTAGTAAGAATCTTCAAACCCATGGATATATATGTCTCCATAAGAGAATCAAGCGTGTGTATAGCTGCAAGAAGGCAGCAGAGAAATTCCGATAAATCCCATTATCAAAATGAATTAAAAAACAAAACACAATGACAGTGAAATAGAGAGCAATGCTTAAATAATTCATTCAGGGCTTGTGATGCAACCTGGATTTACTTCATCTACTCCCAGAGCTGAGTGAGACATAAAGTTGGACACTTCGGGCTGATAGCATTGGTGAGGTTCGATGAGCAAATGCAGACCATTTGAAGTCATACTGCATGGTACCCATTGCATGGGTCCCAACTCTCCAGGTTTAAGCGATTCTTCCTTCAGCTAAAACATGCATGGGAAACCCACAGTATGGTGCACCGTGTGACCGGGAAACGTTTTCAAATGCATCTCAGTTTTTGTCCCCTTTTACTCGCGTTCACCATTCCAGACCCTTTACTAACACTCTCCCCACTTGGAGAGTCAGTGCCTTTAACCTGCTGTTTGGCACAGTTTTCAATTTCTGCGCAAGATGAACAGGAATATGGAGAACCAATGAGAGACTAGCTGTAGGTGTCTGAACGGGCAAATTTAACGCTCATTTCCAACCAGGAATAGGAATTAACCAAACGCTCAGCATGCCGTGCCGGAACCAGATTAGGGCCTGTATCAATCCTGAGGGTTTGCGGCCAGCTCAAAAGAAAGCGATTTGAAGAAAGGAGCTCAGGGGCACTGTAATTCACAAACCTGCAGAGTTATAAATGACAGCTATCGTCCAAAAATATATTGAAGGAAGGCTGCGAAGAGGACTTGAAAGCGGGGCAGAATTGCAGGAAAACGATTTCAGGGGGTAGACTGGAATTGCATTAAAAGCATAGGAAAAGAGGCAGAACGTCGACAATGATGCACTTGGCCAAAAAGTGCGTATGCGTTTTTTCCTGAATATATTCAGGAAAAAACGCATACGGCCTTTTTGGCCAACCAAGCAAGCATGTTAAAGGAATCTGCACTACAATGAAGTCTCAGTGCCCCACGGTCAAAAGGGCCATCTGAAAAAAGTGTAAAATCCAGAAATGCAGCACAGGCAATGGAGAACAGGGAGCCTTGTTATGCTGATGGGTGGGATGTAAATTGCCAACAGCCACTCTGGAGAAGTGTATGGTGTTTCCTGAAACACCTAAAAAACAAAGCAACGGAGCCTACGGCACTTCCACTTATGGTCCTATAGCTTAGGGAAATTAAAATCAAAAACACACAGCCACCCCAAAGTTTCAGAGGGCTCTGTTTACAAGAACCTCGTCTACGGTAACAGTTAAATATCCCAGAAATGAGAAAATGGATAAAGAAATTGTGGTACGTACGTACAATGGAATATCACTCACCAATGAAATCTATGTCATCTGGCCCGTCGTGGCATAATGAGTGGATTCAGGTACGATGATGCTAAGTGAAATAAGCCACACAGAAAATGAAATATCATATCACTAATACACGGAATGAAATCTTGGCTACACATTAACTGAATTACAAAACAGAACAGGGTCTCAAATTTAGAAAACCAACTTATGTTTGCTTAAGGGGAAAGGTGAGTTGGGGTGCTGCATAAAACCAGAGATAGAAATTACAACAGATGCCATTCCATAAGTTAAATATGTAATAGTCAAGACTTACCACTTGCTCAACGAAATGGGCTAAACACCCTATATTCAACGCCTAGGAATACACCTGACTAGTAAGAATCTTCAAACCCATGGATATATATGTCTCCATAAGAGAATCAAGCGTGTGTATAGCTGCAAGAAGGCAGCAGAGAAAATCCGATAAATCCCATTATCAAAATGAATTAAAAAACAAAACACAATGACAGTGAAATAGAGAGCAATGCTTAAATAATTCATTCAGGGCTTGTGATGCAACCTGGATTTACTTCATCTACTCCCAGAGCTGAGTGAGACATAAAGTTGGACACTTCGGGCTGATAGCATTGGTGAGGTTCGATGAGCAAATGCAGACCATTTGAAGTCATACTGCATGGTACCCATTCCATGGGTCCCAACTCTCCAGGTTTAAGCGATTCTTCCTTCAGCTAAAACATGCATGGGAAACCCACAGTATGGTGCACCGTGTGACCGGGAAACGTTTTCAAATGCATCTCAGTTTTTGTCCCCTTTTACTCGGGTTCACCATTCCAGACCCTTTACTAACACTCTCCCCACTTGGAGAGTCAGTGCCTTTAACCTGCTGTTTGGCACAGTTTTCAATTTCTGCGCAAGATGAACAGGAATAGGGAGAACCAATGAGAGACTAGCTGTAGGTGTCTGAACGGGCAAATTTAATGCTCATTTCCAACCAGGAATAGGAATTAACCAAACGCTCAGCATGCCGTGCCGGAACCAGATTAGGGCCTGTATCAATCCTGAGGGTTTGCGGCCAGCTCAAAAGAAAGCGATTTGAAGAAAGGAGCTCAGGGGCACTGTAATTCACAAACCTGCAGAGTTATAAATGACAGCTATCGTCCAAAAATATATTGAAGGAAGGCTGCGAAGAGGACTTGAAAGCGGGGCAGAATTGCAGGAAAACGATTTCAGGGGGTAGACTGGAATTGCATTAAAAGCATATGAAAAGAGGCAGAACGTCGACAATGATGCACTTGGCCAAAAAGTGCGTATGCGTTTTTTCCTGAATATATTCAGGAAAAAACGCATACGGCCTTTTTCGCCAACCAAGCAAGCATGTTAAAGGAATCTGCACTACAATGAAGTCTCACTGCCACCCGGTCAAAAGGGCCATCTGAAAAAAGTGTAAAATCCAGAAATGCAGCACAGGCAATGGAGAACAGGGAGCCTTGTTATGCTGATGGGTGGGATGTAAATTGCCAACAGCCACTCTGGAGAAGTGTATGGTGTTTCCTGAAACACCTAAAAAACAAAGCAATGGAGCCTACGGCACTTCCACTTATGGTCCTATAGATTAGGGAAATTAAAATCAAAAACACACAGCCACCACAAAGTTTCACACGGCTCTGTTTACAAGAACTTCATCAACATTACAAGTTAAATATCCCAGAAAGCGAAAAATGGATAAAGAAGTTGTAGTACGTACGTACAATGGAATATCACTCACCAATGAAATCTATGTCATCTGGCCCGTCGTGGCATAATGAGTGGATTCAGGTACGATGATTCTAAGTGAAATAAGTCACACAGAAAATGAAACATCATAAGATATCACTAATACACCGAATGTAATCTTGGCTACACATGAACTGAATTACAAAACAGAACAGGGTCTCAAATTTAGAAAACCAACTTATGTTTGCTTAAGGGGAAAGGTGAGTTGGGGTGCTGCATAAAACGAGAGATAGAAATTAGCACAGATACCATTCCATACGTCAGACATGTAACATTCAAGACCTACGCCTTGCTCAACGAAATGGGCTAAACACCCTATATTCAATGCCTAAGAATACACCTGACTAGAAAGAATTTTCAAACCCATGGATTTATATGTCTCCATAAGAGAATCAAGCGTGTGTACAGCTGCATGAAGGCAGCAGAGAAAATCCGATAAATCCCATTATCAAAATGAATTACAAAAACAAAACACAATGACAGTGAAATAGAGAGCAATTCTTAAATAATTCATTCAGGGCTTGTGATGCAACCTGGATTTACCTCATCTACACCCAGAGATGAGTGAGACATAAGGTTGGACACTTCGGGCTGATAGCATTGGTGAGGTTCGATGAGCAAATGCAGACCATTTGAAGTCATACTGCATGGTACCCATTCATGGGTCCCAACTCTCCAGGTTTAAGCGATTCTTCCTTCAGCTCAAGCATGCATTGGAAACCCACAGTATGGTGCACCGTGTGACCGGGAAACGTTTTCAAATGCATCTCAGTTTTTGTCCTCTTTTACTCGGGTTCACAATTCCAGACCCTTTACTAACACTCTCCCCACATGTAGAGTCAGGGCCTTTAACCTCCTGTTTGGCAGAGTTTCCAATTTCTGCTTAAGATGAACAGGAATAGGGAGAACCAATGAGAGACTAGCTGTAGGAGTCTGCACGGGCAAATTTAATGCTCAATTCCCACTAGGAAGAGGAATAAACCAAAGGCTCAGCATGCGGTGCCGGAAAAAGATTAGGGCCTGAAGCAATCCTGCGGGTTTGCGGCCAGCTCAAAAGGAAGCAATTTGAAGAAAGGAGCTCAGGGGCACTGTAATTCACAAACCTGCAGAGTTATAAATGACAGCTATCGTCCAAAAATATATTGAAGGAAGGCTGCGAAGAGGACGTGAAAGCGGGGCAGAATTGCACGAAAACGATTTCAGGGGGCCGACTGAAATTGCTTTTAAAGCATAGGAAAAGAGGCAGAATGTCGACAATGATGCACTTGGCCAAAAAGGGCGTATGCGTTTTTTCCTGAATATATTCAGGAAAAAACGCATACGCCCTTTTTGGCCAACCAAGCAAGCATGTTAAAGAAATCTGCACTACAATGAAGTCTCACTGCCCCCCGGTCAAATGGGCCATCTGAAAAAAGTGTAAAATCCAGAAATGCAGCACAGGCCATGGAGAACAGGGAGCCTTGTTATGCTGATGGGTGGGATGTAAAATGCCAACAGCCACTCTGGAGAAGTGTATGGTGTTTTCTGAAACCCCTAAAAAACAAAGCAACAGAGCCTACGGCACTTCCACTTATGGTCCTAAAGCTTAGGGAAATTAAAATCAAAAACACACAGCCACCCCAAAGTTTCAGACGGCTCTGTTTACAAGAACCTCTTCTACGGTACAAGTTAAATATCCCAGAAAGCGAAAAATGGATAAAGAAGTTGTGGTACGTACGTACAATGGAATATCACTCACCAATGAAATCTATGTCATCTGGCCCGTTGTGGCATAATGAGTGGATTCAGGTACGATGATTCTAAGTGAAATAAGTCACACAGAAAATGAAACATCATAAGATATCACGAATACACGGAATGCAATCTCGGCTACTCATGAACTGAATTACAAAACAGAACAGGGTCTCAAATTTAGAAAACCAACTAATGTTTGCTTAAGGGGAAAGGTGAGTTGGGGTGCTGCATAAAACCAGAGATAGAAATTAGCACAGATACCATTCCATACGTCACATACGTAATAGTCAAGACCTACCCCTTGCTGAACGAAATGGGCTAAGCACCCTCTATTCAACGCCTAGGAATACACCAGACTAGTAAGAATCTTCAAACCCATGGATTTATATGTCTCCATAAGAGAATCAAGCGTGTGTACAGCTGCATGAAGGCAGCAGAGAAAATCCGATAAATCCTATTATCAAAATGAATTACAAAAACAAAACACAATGACAGTGAAATAGACAGCAATTCTTAAATAATTCATTCAGGGCTTGTGATGCAACCTGCATTTACCTCATCTACACCCAGAGCTGTGTGAGACATAAGGTTGTACACTTCGGGCTGATAACATTGGTGAGGTTCGATGAGCAAATGCAGACCATTTGAAGTCATACTGCATGGTACCAATTCCAAGGGTCCCAAATCTCCAGGTTTAAGCGATTCTTCCTTCAGCTAAAACATGCATGGAAACCCACAGTATGGTACACCGTGTGACCGGGAAACGTTTTCAAATGCATCTCAGTTTTCGTCCCCTTTTACTCGGGTTTACAATTCCAGACCCTTTACTAACACTCTCCCCACGTGGAGAGTCAGTGCCTTTAACCTGCTGTTTGGCACAGTTTGCAAATTCTGCGCAAGATGAACAGGAATAGGGAGAACCAATGAGAGACTAGCTGTAGGTGTCTGCACGGGCAAATTTAATGCTCATTTCCACCAGGAAGAGGAATTAACCAAAGGCTCAGCATGCCGTGCCGGAACCAGATTAGGGCCTGAAGCAATCCTGCGGGTTTGCGGCCAGCTCACAAGAAAGCGATTTGAAGAAAGGAGCTCAGGGGCACTGTAATTCACAAACCTGCAGAGTTATAAATGACAGCTATCGTCCAATAATATATTGAAGGAAGGCTGCGAAGAGGACTTGAAAGCGGGGCAGAATTGCAGGAAAACGATTTCAGGGGGTAGACTGGAATTGCATTTAAAGCATAGGAAAAGAGGCAGAACGTCGACAATGATGCACTTGGCCAAAAAGGGCGTATGCGTTTTTTCCTGAATATATTCAGGAAAAAACGCATACGAACTTTTTGGCCAACCAAGCAAGCATGTTAAAGAAATCTGCACTACAATGAAGTCTCAATGCCCACCGGTCAAAAGGGCCATCTGAAAAAAGTGTAAAATCCAGAAATGCAGCACAGGCCATGGAGAACAGGGAGCCTTGTTATGCTGATGGGTGGGATGTAAAATGCCAACAGCCACTCTGGAGAAGTGTATGGTGTTTTCTGAAACCCCTAAAAAACAAAGCAACAGAGCCTACGGCACTTCCACTTATGGTCCTAAAGCTTAGGGAAATTAAAATCAAAAACACACAGCCACCCCAAAGTTTCAGACGGCTCTGTTTACAAGAACCTCTTCTACGGTACAAGTTAAATATCCCAGAAAGCGAAAAATGGATAAAGAAGTTGTGGTACGTACGTACAATGGAATATCACTCACCAATGAAATCTATGTCATCTGGCCCGTTGTGGCATAATGAGTGGATTCAGGTACGATGATTCTAAGTGAAATAAGTCACACAGAAAATGAAACATCATAAGATATCACGAATACACGGAATGCAATCTCGGCTACTCATGAACTGAATTACAAAACAGAACAGGGTCTCAAATTTAGAAAACCAACTAATGTTTGCTTAAGGGGAAAGGTGAGTTGGGGTGCTGCATAAAACCAGAGATAGAAATTAGCACAGATACCATTCCATACGTCACATACGTAATAGTCAAGACCTACCCCTTGCTGAACGAAATGGGCTAAGCACCCTCTATTCAACGCCTAGGAATACACCAGACTAGTAAGAATCTTCAAACCCATGGATTTATATGTCTCCATAAGAGAATCAAGCGTGTGTACAGCTGCATGAAGGCAGCAGAGAAAATCCGATAAATCCTATTATCAAAATGAATTACAAAAACAAAACACAATGACAGTGAAATAGACAGCAATTCTTAAATAATTCATTCAGGGCTTGTGATGCAACCTGCATTTACCTCATCTACACCCAGAGCTGTGTGAGACATAAGGTTGTACACTTCGGGCTGATAACATTGGTGAGGTTCGATGAGCAAATGCAGACCATTTGAAGTCATACTGCATGGTACCAATTCCAAGGGTCCCAAATCTCCAGGTTTAAGCGATTCTTCCTTCAGCTAAAACATGCATGGAAACCCACAGTATGGTACACCGTGTGACCGGGAAACGTTTTCAAATGCATCTCAGTTTTCGTCCCCTTTTACTCGGGTTTACAATTCCAGACCCTTTACTAACACTCTCCCCACGTGGAGAGTCAGTGCCTTTAACCTGCTGTTTGGCACAGTTTGCAAATTCTGCGCAAGATGAACAGGAATAGGGAGAACCAATGAGAGACTAGCTGTAGGTGTCTGCACGGGCAAATTTAATGCTCATTTCCACCAGGAAGAGGAATTAACCAAAGGCTCAGCATGCCGTGCCGGAACCAGATTAGGGCCTGAAGCAATCCTGCGGGTTTGCGGCCAGCTCACAAGAAAGCGATTTGAAGAAAGGAGCTCAGGGGCACTGTAATTCACAAACCTGCAGAGTTATAAATGACAGCTATCGTCCAATAATATATTGAAGGAAGGCTGCGAAGAGGACTTGAAAGCGGGGCAGAATTGCAGGAAAACGATTTCAGGGGGTAGACTGGAATTGCATTTAAAGCATAGGAAAAGAGGCAGAACGTCGACAATGATGCACTTGGCCAAAAAGGGCGTATGCGTTTTTTCCTGAATATATTCAGGAAAAAACGCATACGAACTTTTTGGCCAACCAAGCAAGCATGTTAAAGAAATCTGCACTACAATGAAGTCTCAATGCCCACCGGTCAAAAGGGCCATCTGAAAAAAGTGTAAAATCCAGAAATGCAGCACAGGCCATGGAGAACAGGGAGCCTTGTTATGCTGATGGGTGGGATGTAAATTGCCAACAGCCACTCTGGAGAAGTGTATGGTGTTTCCTGAAACACCTAAATAACAAAGCAACGGAGCCTACGGCACTTCAACTTATGGTCCTATAGCTTAGGGAAATTAAAATCAAAAACACACAGCCACCCCAAAGTTTCAGACGGCTCTGTTTACAAGAACCTCGTCTACGGTACAAGTTAAATATCCCAGAAAGCGAAAAATGGATAAAGAAGTTGTGGTACGTACGTACAATGGAATATCACTCACCAATGAAATCTATGTCATTTGGCCCGTCGTGGCATAATGAGTGGATTCAGGTACGATGATTCTAAGTGAAATAAGTCACACAGAAAATGAAACATCATAAGATATCACTAATACACCGAATGTAATCTTGGCTACACATGAACTGAATTACAAAACAGTACAGGGTCTCAAATTTAGAAAACCAACTTATGTTTGCTTAAGGGGAAAGGTGAGTCGGGGTGCTGCATAAAACCAGAGTTAGAAATTAGCACAGATACCATTCCATACGTCAAATACGTAATACTCAAGACCTACCCCTTGCTCAACGAAATGGGCTAAACACCCTATATTCAACGCTTAGGAATACACCTGACTAGTAAGAATCTTCAAACCCATGGATTTATATGTCTCCATAAGAGAATCAAGCGTGTGTACAGCTGCATGAAGGCAGCAGAGAAAATCCGATAAATCCTATTATCAAAATGAATTACAAAAACAAAACACAATGACAGTGAAATAGAGAGCAATTCTTAAATAATTCATTCAGGGCTTGTGATGCAACCTGGATTTACCTCATCTAAACCCAGAGCTGAGTGAGACATAAGGTTGCACACTTCGGGCTGATAGCATTGGTGAGGTTCGATGAGCAAATGCAGACCATTTGAAGTCATACTGCATGGTACCCATTCCATGGGTCCCAACTCTCCAGGTTTAAGCGATTCTTCCTTCAGCTAAAACATGCATGGGAAATCCACATTATGGTGCACCGTGTGACCGGGAAACGTTTTCAAATGCATCTCAGTTTTCGCCCCTTTTACTCGGGTTCACCATTCCAGACCCTTTACTAACACTCTCCCCACTTGGAGAGTCAGTGCCTTTAACCTCCTGTTTGGGACAGTTTGCAATTTCTGAGCAAGATGAACAGGAATAGGGAGAACCAATGAGAAACTAGCTGTAGGTGTCTGCACGGGCAAATTTAATGCTCATTTCCACCAGGAAGAGGAATTAACCAAAGGCTCAGCATGCCGTTCCGGAACCAGATTAGGGCCTGAAGCAATCCTGCGGGTTTGCGGCCAGCTCACAAGAAAGCGATTTGAAGAAAGGAGCTCAGGGGCACTGTAATTCACAAACCTGCACAGTTATAAATGACAGCTGTCGTCCAATAATATATTGAAGGAAGGCTGCGAAGAGGACTTGGAAGCGGGGCAGAATTGCAGGAAAACGATTTCAGGGTGCAGACTGGAATTGCATTTAAAGCATAGGAAAAGAGGCAGAACGTCGACAATGATGCACCTGGCCAAAAAGGGCGTATGCGTTTTTCCCGGAATATATTCAGGAAAAAACGCATACGCAGTTTTTGGCCAACCAAGCAAGCATGTTAACGAAATCTGCACTACAATGAAGTCTCACTGCCCCCCGGTCAAAAGGGCCATCTGAAAAAAGTGTAAAATCCAGAAATGCAGCACAGGCCATGGAGAACAGGGAGCCTTGTTATGCTGATGTGTCGGATATAAACTGCCAAGAGCCACTCTGGAGAAGTGTATGGTGTTTCCTGAAACACCTAAAAAACAAAGCAACGGAGCCTCTGGCACTTCCACTTATGGTCCTATAGCTTAGGGAATTTAAAATCAAAAACACACAGCCACCCCAATGTTTCAGACGGCTCTGTTTACAAGAACCTCGTCTACGGTACACGTTAAATATCCCAGAAAGCGAAAAATGGATAAAGAAGTTGTTGTACGTACGTACAATGGAATATCACTCACCAATGAAATCTATGTCATCTGGCCCATCGTGGCATAATGAGTGGATTCAGGTACGATGATTCTAAATGAAAAAATTCACACAGAAAATGAAACATCATAAGATATCACTAATACACGGAATGTAATCTTGGCTACACATGAACTGAATTACAAAACAGAACAGGGTCTCAAACCTAGAAAACCAACTTATGTTTGCTTAAGGGGAAAGGTGAGTTGGGGTGCTGCATAAAACCAGAGATAGAAATTAGCACAGATACCATTCCATACGTCAAATATGTAATAGTCAAGACCTACCCCTTGCTCAACGAAATGGGCTAAACACCCTATATTCAATGCCTAGGAATACACCTGAATAGAAAGAATTTTCAAACCCATGGATTTATATGTCTCCATAAGAGAATCAAGCGTGTGTACAGCTGCATGAAGGCAGCAGAGACAATCCGATAAATCCCATTATCAAAATGAATTACAAAAACAAAACACAATGACAGTGAAATAGAGAGCAATTCTTAAATAATTCATTCAGGGCTTGTGATGCAACCTGGATTTACCTCATCTAAACCCAGAGCTGAGTGAGACATAAGGTTGGACACTTCGGGCTGATAGCATTGGTGAGGTTTGATGAACAAAGGCAGACCATATGAAGTCATACTGCATGGTACCCATTCCATGGGTCACAAATCTCCAGGTTTAAGCGATTCTTCCTTCAGCTAAAACAGGCATGGGAAACCCACAGTATGGTGCACCGTGTGACCGGGAAACGTTTTCAAATGCATCTCACTTTCGTCACCTTTTACTCAGGTTCACAATTCCAGACCCTTTACTAACACTCTCCCCACTTGGAGAGTCAGTGCCTTTAACCTCCTGTTTGGCACAGTTTGCAATTTCTGCGCAAGATGAACAGGAATAGGGAGAACCAATGAGAGGCTAGCTGCAGGTGTCTGCACGGGCAAATTTAACGCTCATTTCCCACCAGGAAGAGGAACTAACCAAAGGCTCAGCATGCCGTGCCGGAACCAGATTAGGGCCTGAGGCAATCCTGCGGGTTTGCGGCTAGCTCAAAAGAAAGCAATTTGAAGAAAGGAGGTCAGGGGCACTGTAATTCACAAACCTGCAGAGTTATAAATGACAGCTATCGTCCAAAAAAATATTGAAGGAAGGCTGCGAAGAGGACTTGAAAGCGGGGCAGAATTGCACGAAAACGATTTCAGGGTGTAGACGGGAATTGCTTTTAAAGCATAGGAAAAGAGGCAGAACGTCGACAATGGTGCACTTGGCCAAAAAGGGCGTATGCCTTTTTTCCTGAATATATTCAGGAAAAAACGCATACGCCCTTTTTGGCCAACCAAGCAAGCATGTTAAAGAAATCTGCACTACCATGAAGTCTCACTGCCCCCCGGTCAAAAGGGCCATCTGAAAAAAGTGTAAAATCCAGAAAAGCAGCACAGGCCATGTAGAAC
The DNA here is from genome assembly GCF_059928025.1 of Delphinapterus leucas. Taxonomy (NCBI): domain Eukaryota; kingdom Metazoa; phylum Chordata; class Mammalia; order Artiodactyla; family Monodontidae; genus Delphinapterus; species Delphinapterus leucas. Next base: position 10,123,585 of record NW_028322239.1, read on the forward strand.
AGGGAGCCTTGTTATGCTGATGTGTGGGATGTAAAATGCCAACAGCCACTCTGGAGAAGTGTATGGTGTTTCCTGAAACCCCTAAAAAACAAAGCAACGGAGCCTACGGCACTTCCACTTATGGTCCTATAGTTTAGGGAAATTAAAATCCAAAACACACAGCCACCCCAAAGTTTCAGACGGCTCTGTTTACAAGAACCTCGTCTACGGTACAAGTAAAATATCCCAGAAAGCAAAAAATGGATAAAGAAGTTGTGGTACATACGTACAATGGAATATCACTCACCAATGAAATCTATGTTATCTGGCCCGTCGTGGCATAATGAGTGGATTCAGGTATGATGATTCTAAGTGAAATAAGTCACACAGAAAATGAAACATCATAAGATATCACTAATACACCGAATGTAATCTTGGCTACACATGAACTGAATTACAAAACAGAACAGGGTCTCAAATTTAGAAAACCAACTTATGTTTGCTTAAGGGGAAAGGTGAGTCGGGGTGCTGCATAAAACCAGAGTTAGAAATTAGCACAGATACCATTCCATACGTCAAATACGTAATAGTCAAGACCTACCCCTTGCTCAACGAAATGGGCTAAACACCCTATATTCAACGCCTAGGAATACACGTGATTAGTAAGAATCTTCAAACCCATGGATTTATATGTCTCCATAAGAGAATCAAGCGTGTGGACAGCTGCATGAAGGCAGCAGAGAAAATCCGATAAATCCTATTATCAAAATGAATTACAAAATAAAACACAATGGCAGTGAAATAGAGAGCAATTCTTAAATAATTCATTCAGGGCTTGTGATGCAACCTGGATTTACCTCATCTAAACCCAGAGCTGAGTGAGACATAAGGTTGTACACTTCGGGCTGATAACATTGGTGAGGTTCGATGAGCAAATGCAGACCATTTGAAGTCATACTGCATGGTACCCATTCCATGGGTCCCAACTCTCCAGGTTTAAGCGATTCTTCCTTCAGCTAAAACATGCATGGGAAACCCACAGTATGGTGCACCGTGTGACCGGGAAACGTTTTCAAATGCATCTCAGTTTTTGCCCCTTTTACTCGGGTTCACAATTCCGGACCCTTTACTAACACTCTCCCCACTTGGGGAGTCAGTGCCTTTAACCTCCTGTTTGGGACAGTTTGCAAATTCTGCGCAAGATGAACAGGAATAGGGAGAACCAATGAGAAACTAGCTGTAGGTGTCTGCACGGGCAAATTTAATGCTCATTTCCACCAGGAAGAGGAATTAACCAACGGCTCAGCATGCCGTGCCGGAACCAGATTAGGGCCTGAAGCAATCCTGCGGGTTTGCGGCCAGCTCACAAGAAAGCGATTTGAAGAAAGGAGCTCAGGGGCACTGTAATTCACAAACCTGCAGAGTTATAAATGACAGCTATCGTCCAAAAATATATTGAAGGAAGGCTGCGAAGAGGACTTGAACGCAGGGCAGAATTGCAGGAAAACGATTTCAGGGGGTAGACTGGAATTGCATTTAAAGCATAGGAAAAGAGGCAGAACGTCGACAATGATGCACTTGGCCAAAAAGTGCGTATGCGTTTTTTCCTGCACATTATCAGGAAAAAACGCATAGGCACTTTTTGGCCAACCAAGCAAGCATGTTAAAGAAATCTGCACTACAATGAAGTCTCACTGCCCCCCGGACAAAAGGGCCATCTGAAAAAAGTGTAAAATCCAGAAATGCACCACAGGCCATGGAGAACAGGGAGCCTGGTTATGCTGATGGGTGGGATGTAAATTGCCAACAGCCACTCTGGAGAAGTGTATGGTGTTTCCTGAAACACCTAAAACACAAGCTAAAGGAGCCTACAGCACTTCCACTTATGGTCCTATAGCTTAGGGAAATTAAAATCAAAAACACACAGCCACCCCAAAATTTCAGACGGCTCTGTTTACAAGAACCTCGTCTACGGTACAAGTTAAATATCCCAGAATGCGAAAAATGGATAAAGAAGTTGTGGTACGTACGTACAATGGAATATCACTCACCAATGAAGTCTATGTCATCTGGCCCGTCCTGGCATAATGAGTGGATTCAGGTATGATGATTCTAAGTGAAATAAGTCACACAGAAAATGAAACATCATAAGATATCACTAATACACCAAATGTAATCTTGGCTACACATGAACTGAATTAGAAAACAGAACAGGGTCTCAAATTTAGAAAACCAACTTATGTTTGCTTAAGGGGAAAGGTGAGTTGGGGTGCCGCATAAAATCAGAGATAGAAATTAGCACAGATACCATTCCATACGTCAAATATGTAATAGTCAAGACCTACCCCTTGCTCAACGAAATGGGCTAAACACCCTATATTCAACGCCTAGGAATACACCTGACTAGTAAGAATCTTCAAATCATGGATTTATATGTCTCCATAAGAGAATCAAGCGTGTGTACAGCTGCATGAAGGCAGCAGAGAAAATCCGATAAATCCTATTATCAAAATGAATTACAAAAACAAAACACAATGACAGTGAAATAGAGAGCAATTCTTAAATAATTCATTCAGGGCTTGTGATGCAACCTGGATTTACCTCATCTAAACCCAGAGCTGAGTGAGACATAAGGTTGGACACTTCGGGCTGATAGCATTGGTGAGGTTCGATGAGCAAATGCACACCATTTGAAGTCATACAGCATGGTACCCATTCCATGGGTCCCAACTCTCCAGGTTTAAGTGATTCTTCCTTCAGCTAAAGCATGCATGGGAAACCCACAGTATGATGCACCGTGTGACCGGGAAACGTTTTCAAATGCATCTCAGTTTTTGTCCCCTTTTACTCGGGTTCACAGTTCCAGACACTTTACTAACACTCTCCCCACTTGGAGAGTCACTGCATTTAACCTGCTGTTTGGCACAGTTTGCAATTTCTGCGCAAGATGAACAGGAATAGGGAGAACCAATGAGAGACTAGCTGTAGGTGTCTGCACGGGCAAATTCAACACACATTTCCCACCAGGAAGAGGAATTAACCAAAGGCTCAGCATGCCGTGCCGGAACCAGATTAGGGCCTGAAGCATTCCTGCGGGTTTGCGGCCAGCTCACAAGAAAGCCATTTGAAGAAAGGAGCTCAGGGGCACTGTAATTCACGAACCTGCAGAGTTATAAATGACAGCTATCGTCCAAAAATATATTGAAGGAAGGCTGCGAAGAGGACTTGAAAGCGGGGCAGAATTGCAGGAAAACGATTTCAAGGGGTAGACTGGAATTGCATTAAAAGCATAGGAAAAGAGGCAGAACGTCGACAATGATGCACTTGGCCAAAAAGGGCGTAGGCGTTTTATCCTGAAAATATTCAGGAAAAAACGCATACGCCCTTTTTGGCCAACCAAGCAAGCATGTTAAAGAAATCTGCACTACAATGAAGTCTCACTGCCCCCCGGTCAAAAGGGCCATCTGAAAAAAGTGTAAAATCCAGAAAGGCAGCACAGGCCATGGAGAACAGGGAGCCTTGTTATGCTGATGGGTGGGATGTAAATTGCCAAGAGCCACTCTGGAGAAGTGTATGGTGTTTCCTGAAACACCAAAAAAACAAAGTAACGGAGCCTATGGCACTTCCACTTATGGTCCTAAAGCTTAGGGAAATTAAAATCAAAAACACACAGCCACCCCAAAGTTTCAGACGGCTCTGTTTACAAGAACCTCGTCTACGGTACAAGTTAAATATCCCAGAAAGGGAAAAATGGATAAAGAAGTTGTGGTACGTACGTACAATGGAATATCACTCACCAATGAAATCTATGTCATATGGCCCATCGTGGCATAATGAGTGGATTCAGGTACGATGATTCTAAGTGAAATAAGCCACACAGAAAATGAAATATCATATCACTAATACACGGAATGAAATCTTGGCTACACATTAACTGAATTACAAAACAGAACAGGGTCTCAAATTTAGAAAACCAACTTATGTTTGCTTAAGGGGAAAGGTGAGTTGGGATGCTGCATAAAACCAGAGATAGAAATTAGCACAGATACCATTCCATACGTCAAATATGTAATAGTCAAGACCTACCCCTTGCTCAACGAAATGGGCTAAACACCCTCTATTCAACGCCTAGGAATACACCTGACTAGTAAGAATCTTCAAACCCATGGATTTATATGTCTCCATAAGAGAATCAAGCGTGTGTACAGCTGCATGAAGGCAGCAGAGAAAATCCGATAAATCCCATTATCAAAATGAATTACAAAAACAAAACACAATGACAGTGAAATAGAGAGCAATTCTTAAATAATTCATTCAGGGCTTGTGATGCAACCTGGATTTACCTCATCTACACCCACAGCTGAGTGAGACATAAGGTTGGACACTTCGGGCTGATAGCATTGGTGAGGTTCGATGAGCAAATGCAGACCATTTGAAGTCATACTGCATGGTACCCATTCCATGGGTCCCAACTCTCCAGGTTTAAGCGATTCTTCCTTCAGCTAAAACATGCATGGGAAACCCACAGTATGGTGCACCGTGTGACCGGGAAACGTTTTCAAATGCATCTCAGTTTTCGTCCCCTTTTACTCGGGTTCACTATTCCAGCCCATTTACTAACACTCTCCCCACTTGGAGAGTCAGTGCCTTTAACCTGCTGTTTGGCACAGTTTGCAATTTCTGCGCAAGATGAACAGGAATAGGGAGAACCAAGTACAGACTAGCTGTAGGTGTCTGCACGGGCAAATTTAATGCTCATTTCCAGCCAGGAAGAGGAATTAACCAAAGGCTCAGCATGCCGTGCCGGAACAAGATTAGGGCCTGAAGCAATCCTGCGGGTTTGCGGCCAGCTCATAAGAAAGCGATTTGAAGAAAGGAGCTCAGGGGCACTGTAATTCACAAACATGCACAGTTATAAATGACAGCTATCGTCCAAAAATATATTGAAGGAAGGCTGTGAAGAGGATTTGTAAGCGGGGCAGAATTGCAGGAAAACGATTTCAGGGGGCAGACTGGAATTCATTTAAAGCATAGGAAAAGAGGCAGAACTTCGACAATGATGCACTTGGTCAAAAAGTGCATATGCGTTTTTTCAGGGCCCTCATTACACAGGGTAGAGGGCTCCCAGCATGCTTTCGTGGCCAACAGAGGGCCCACATCGCCAAGGCCATGTGAGCCAGCCAGGCAGGAGTGACCTCACATCACAGGGCCCACCTCACAGAAGGGTAAGGAACCCAGGCTGGATCAGACTCTCACCACAGGGCCCACATCACCAAGGGAATGGGAACCAGGCTGGAGTGTCCTCACACCAGTGGGGCCTCATCACCGAAATGTGAGTGACCCAGCACACATGGCTTCAAACCAGAGGACACATATCACCAAGGGGCTGGGAGTGAGGCAGACAGGAGGAGCCTCAAAACAGGGACCATAGAATAAAAATGGTGAGGAATCTCGCAGTTGGAACCTCCTAGCAGGCGGCCAGGAGCAGCGAGGCTATGGGATCCAGACCTGACTGAACTCAAAACAGAGGGCCCTCATCATGAAACTGTGAACAACCCAGCCGTTGGCACCTCAGAGCAGAAGGCCCACATTCCCATGTGGTTGGGAACATGGCATAAGTGTCCTCGCACCACAGGGCACACATCAGAGAATTTTGGAAGCCCAGAAGTTAGCGCCTGACGCCAGAGGGCCCTCATTACCAAGGGGAGGAGACTCCAAGCAGGCACAAACTCCCAACTGAGGGCCCATGTCACCAAGGTGACGTGTGACAGCCAGGCAGGAGTGACCTCACAGCAGAGGGCCTACCTCACAGAAGTGTGAGGAACCCAGCCAGGATAAGACTCTCACCAGAGGGCCCACATCACCAATGGGATCTGAACCAGGCAGGACTGTCTTCACACCTGTGTGGCCACATCATAGAAAGGTGAGGAACCCAGCACATGTGGCCTAAACCAGAGGACCCACATCTCCAAGGGGCTCGGAGTGAGGCAGGCAGGAGGAGCCTCACAACACAGGGCCCACAGAATAAAAAAGCTGAGGAATCTTGCAGTGGGAACCTCCCAGCAGGTGGCCCAGAGCACCAAGTCTATGCGATCCAGGCTGCAGTAAACTCACAGCAGAGGGCCCACAACATGAAATTGTGAGCAACCCAGACATTGGGACCTAAGAGCAGAAGGCCCACATCCCCATGGGGATGGGAAATTCGCAGGAGTGTCCTCGCACCACTTAGCACGTATCAGAAAATGTGGGTACCCAGCAGTTAGGGCCTGACGCCAGAAGGCCTTCATCACCGAGGGAAGGAGGCTCTCAGCAGGCTCCAACTGCCACAAGAGGGCCGATGTTGCCCAGGCGGGGTGTGCCAGCCAGGCAGGAGTGACCTCACAGCAGAGGGCCCACCTCACAGAAGGGTGAGGAACCCAGCCATGATCAGACTCTCACCATAGGGCCCACATCATCAAGGGGATAGGAACCAGGCAGGAGTTTCCTCACACCAGTGGGGCCACATCATCAAAAGGTGAGGGACCCAGCACACGTGGCCTCAAACCAGAGAACACACATCACCAAGGGGCTGGGAGTGAGGCAGGCAGGAGGAGTCTCAAAACAGAGGGCCCATAGAAGAAAAAAGGTGAGGAATCGCGCAGTTATAACCTCCCCGCAGGTGGCCAGGAGCAGCGTGGCTATGGGATCCAGGCCGGAGTGAACTCACACCAGAGGGCCCTCATCATGAAACTGAGCAACCCACCGTTGGGACCGCAGAGCAGAAGGCCCACATTCCCATGAGGTTGTGAACTTGGCAGGAATGTACTCGTACCACAGGGCGCACATCCAAAAATTTTGGGAGCCCAGGAGTTAGGGCCTGACGCCAGAGGGCCCTCATTACCGAGGGGAGGAGACTCCCAGCAGGCACCAACTCCCACCAGATGGCCGACGTCACCAAGGCGGGGTGTGCCAGCCAGGCAGGAGTGACCTCAGAGAAGAGGGCCCACCTCACAGAAGTGTGAGTAACCCAACCAGGATCAGACTCTCACCGGAGGGCCCACATCACCAAGGGGGTGGGAACCAAGCAGGAGTGTCCTCACACCAGTGGGGCCACATCAGCCAAAGGTGAGGAATCCAGCACATGTGGCCTCAAACCAGAGGACACACATCACCAAGGGGCTGGGAGTGAGGCAGGTGTCTGGAGGGGCACATTGAACTCTAATATCCCACCAGGAAGAGGAATTAACCAACGGCTCAGAGTGCCATGCCGGACACTGATTATGGCCTGAAGCAAACCTGCGGTTCTGTGGCCAGCTTTCAAGGAAACGAGTTAAGAAAGAAAATCACGGGCACTGTAATTCACAAACCTGCAGAGTTATAAATGACAGCTATTGGCAAAAATATATTGAAGTAAGTCTGCAAAGAGGACTTGCAAACGGGGCAGAATTGCAGGAATCATATTTCACGAGGAAGATTGGAATTGCATTTAAAGCATGTGAAATGCGGCAGATCTTTGACAGTGATGCACTTGGACAAAAGTGCATATACATTTTTTCCTGAATATATTCAGGAAAAAATGCATATGCCCTTTTTGGCCAACCAAGCACTCGAGCAATGGAAATCTGCACTACAATGAAGTCTCATTTCCCATTCGTCAAAAGGGCCATCTGAAAGCAGTGTAAAAACCAGAAACACAGGACAGGCCATGGAGAACAGGGAGCCTTGTTATGCTGATGGGCGGGATGTAAATTGCCAACAGACACTCTGGAGATGTTTATGGTGTATCCTGAAACATCTGACAAACAAAGCTACAGACCCTAGGGCACTTCCACTTTTGGCCCTATAGCTTAGGAAAATTAAAATCAAGAAGACACAGCCAACACAAAATTTAGGGCTGCTGTGTTTACAAGAACCTCGAGTCCAGTACAAATTAAATATCCCAGAAAGAAAAAAATGGATAAAGGAGTTGTGCTACTTACGTACAACGGAATTTCCCTCAGCAATGAAATCAGTGTCATCAGGCCTGTAGCAGCAAATTGAGTGGATTTAAGTATGATGATTCTAAGAGAAATAGAGAAATATGTCACACAGAGTAAGATAATTATCATAAGATATCACTAATAGAGAGAGTGTAAACTTGGCTACACATAAACTGAATTACAAAACCGAACAGAGTCTCACATTTAGATAAACACTTATGCTTGCTTAAGGGGAAAGTTGAGCTGGGGTGCTGTATAAAACCAGAGATTGTAATTAGCACACATACCGTTCCATAAGCCAAATATGTAATAGACAAGACCTACTCTTTGCTCAACGAAATAGACTCATCCATGGTGTATCACCTCACACCTGTTAGAATGGGCATCATCAGAAAATCTACAAACAACAGATGCTGGAAAGGGTGTGGAGATAAGGAACCCTCTTCCACTATTGTTGGGAATGTAAATTGATACAGTCACTGTGGAGAACATTATGGAGTTTCTTATAAAACTAAGAATAGAATTACCATATGATACAGCAATGCCACTACTGGGCATATACCCAGACAAAACCATAAATCAAAAAGAGACATTCACCGCAATGTTCATTGCATCACTATTTACAATATCCAGGTAATGGAAGCAACCTAAATGCCCACAGACAGACGAATGCATAAAGATGTGGTACATATATAAAATGGAATATCACTAAACCATAAAAAGGAATGAAATTGGGTCATTTGTAGAGACGTTGATGGATCTAGAGACTGTCATACAGAGTGAAGTAAGTCAGAAATAGAAAAACAAATCTTGTATATTAATGCATATATGTGGAACCTAGAAAAATTGTACAGATGAACCGTTTTGCAAGGCAGAAATAGAGCAACAGATGTAGACAACAAACGTATGGACACCAAGGGGGGAAAGCTGTTGGGGGGTGGTGGTGGGAGGAGTTGAGAGATTGGGATTGGCATGTATACATTTATATGTATAAAATCGATAACCAAAAAGAACCTGCTGTATAAAAAAATAAAATAAAATTCAAAATTACAAAAAGTAAAACAGACAAAATATTCTTCCCTTCACATACATGTATTTATATGAATAAATTATTTCCATGCTTATATCTGTAAATACAAAAAAGAGGAATAAAATCTACCTTGAAGCAAAAACGAAAGAAAGAAAAAAAAACAGAACCCACCAGTTACACAGAGGAAAACCGTATCAGGGCACTTGCTCCAGTTGTAAACAATTCTGAAGTTGGTCAGTGGTGGGGAATCATCTCCCATTCAGCCAGCAGGCCCCACACAACAAGCGTCCTCATTGCAAAGCTGGGGGACCGTGCCGAGGCATCTGTGAGTAAACGTGGGCTGAGCCCCAGGCCAGCTGCTGCTGAAATGTTCCCACCCTTCCCAGGTAAAACACCTGAATATGTACAAGGACTTGAAAGCCTAGAGGAAGGGCCATGGAGCCACATGAGCACCAGCATGCCAGCCGACTTGGTACCTGCAGGCCAGCCAGGATGGTCCTGGCCCTGGGTGCTCTTCTGGAAGCTTTCCATTTCCCTGCCTGAGATACCCCTGCTGTCCCGGCCCCCACTGCTTTCTTCCTCACTCACCTCTGCCCAGGGAGAAATTCCAGCGGCAGGTATGGGTGACACATCCTCTTCTTTAGCAGGTGGCATCTTGGCAACTGCTGCAGAAAGTCCAGCAGAGCCCCACTCACACTGGGCCACCAACAAAGCCATGGCCTCTCACTCCCTCCCACCAGTCCAGCCCCGAGACTGCTGACAGGGCAGAGAAAATGGCGTCAGGCACAGCTGCAGGGGCTCTTGCTGCCTGGAGCGGTGTTTATATTGATCTCAACCCAGGCACACCTGGGGAGGGCTGGCCGGCACGGTCAGGCTTCCCAGGCCAGCCAATAATCACCCCTCAGGGGCTCACAGTTGCAGAAACTGGAACTTGCTGAATCGGCCAGGTCCAAGGAACAGGTGTGGGCTCCTGAGAGTCAGGATAGACAAGGGGCTGCAGCTCTGGCTTGTTTTCTAATTATATTATCTGGCCCATGAGTGGGAGACAACTTCAAGAAAACCCTCTCCTAATGAGAGGAACCCAGGAGTCAGGGAGAGGAGGGGTGGGTGGTGGGTAGAGACAGAGGCCTGGTGCCCCGGGTGCAGTGGAATTCTCTGGAAGACCAGGTGGAGGGAGGCCACACAGAGTGATGCCCAGGGTCACAGACCTGTCGGAGCTGCTGTTTGTTAGTTCAAGTCCTGCTCTGAGGTGCTCTGTGTCAGATCTGAGTGACAGGTGAGCTGGGAGTGCTCTGCAATGTGGGTGATGTGCATGGTTCCTGTGTGCCCAGCCCTGCCACAGTACCTGCAAGGGTAGCTCTGTATCCGGGGAGGGGTCTGACCACGAGAGCCCCATGGGCTGCAGGGGAACCTGCCCAGGGAACCCCATATCCTGGGAGGGGCCTGAACACGAGAGCCCCGTGGGCTGGGGTGGGGGTGAGGTACCTGCCCAGGTGAGCTCCATATCCTGGGATTGGCCTGACCTCGAGAGCCCCATGGGCTGCTGGAGTCCTGGTAAAGGATGTCAGGACAGTCAGTGAAGCCACTGAGGATAGACCTCCAGTAGTTCCTAAATCCTACACCCTGCTGGTCATTCTACCAACCACCAGGACATGGTATTCTGTATTAGTCTTCAATGATGCCTTCTTTTGTATTCTATTAGTCCCAGAGTCACAAGAAATTTTGGCTTGTGAGTGGCAGGACTCAACATACAACTAAAACAATACTTCCGGGCCGTGTGGCCCCAAGGGTTCAAAAATTCCCACACCATCTTTGGGGAAAGCTCAGCTAAAGACCTAAAAGTTCTACCTCTGGAAAAGGAAACACTCCTTCAATATGCAGACGACATTCTGATCGCCAGCCCTACTAAGGAGACCTCTGAACTACCAAGCCAATAAAGGATACAAGTTGTCCAAGAAAAAGCTCAAATATCACAGACTACGGTGACCTGCCTGGGCTTCATTCTCACAGAAGGTCGGAGAAGCCCATCCCAGGAAAGGGAAGAAACAATTTACAGCCTTACCCCTTTCTAAGACTAGAAGACAGCTTAGGGGTTCCTGGGGAGGCCAGGGTTTGCTGCTTCTGGATCCCTAACTACAGTCTACTAGCTGGGCCTCTATATGAAACACTGAAAGGAAAAGATGATGATCCTTCTGAATAGAATCCAGAAGTGGCCTTTCAAGAATGGAAAGAGCAGTCAATTCAGACCCTTGCCCTGGAACTCCCTAATTTAGCTAAACCCTTTGACCTTTACATTCCTGGTGAACGGTGAATCGCCATTGGAGTATTAGTGCAAAACCTGGGACCACTTGAAATGGAACAATGCAAGAATGCCATCCAGGTAGGATAAACTACGGTCACCAAGGGGCTTGGCCCACCGCCACATCTGGCCAAGATACTGGCAGTATCTGAAAACCTGGAAATCAGCAGCCCAAAAGGCCACCTCCCTCCTAAGGGAAAAGGACCCCACGTGGTGATCCTAACCCCCAACCATGCCCTGAAGTTGCAGGGTTTGCTCCGTGGGCACACTGACCTTGAGGGAGGAGGCCCTCCAACTCCAACCTCCAGAGAGATAACCGGGGCAAAGGGGCACCATGACGACTCGTGTGACCATCACTTGACCTGGAGTTTCTCTCATAAAACAACAAGAGTGTGTCCCAAAAGAGTAGACTACTGCTTGCAGGACTTACTGCACCCAGAGGGGAGGTAATAATCTTGGCGGGGGAACCGTATATCACGCTGTCACCATAGAAGAGCCTACAGACACTGTGATGATGGTGGCCAATAAGACCGGCTGGACTCCTGTTTACTTCAAAAGGCTGTTGACTCAGTGGCCATCATGGTCCTTCATCACCACTGACCCTGGACTGTCTGGGAGTTGAGCAGGCAGGGTCCTGACACCTGGTGCTGTTTTTACGTTAATTCAGGGGCCTAATTGAAGAAAGCGCAGACTACTGGTCAGAGCATCTAGGCTGGCAGAAACGGTCAGCCTAAGGTGGCCGAACAAATGTGGGGCGGGGTGAAACTGGACCTCACAGCGTCACTGCACATCTCCTTCCTGGACCCTTAAAGGTCATTAGAATCTATAACACTACCAATACTTGTGCTCAGGCGGACGAGCAGGGAGGCAGGAGGCCTGGGGACAATCAACGTCACCTGGAGGCTGCTGAGGAGAAGTTCTGACCCTCGCCCACGGGTATGAGGGCTCCTAACTCAGCACTCAGCAGTTACAGATGAAGGGTCTGCACCCTCAGCACTCTAAGAATGAGGAAGGGGACAAAATGCAGAAGAGGGGTTTGTCCCAGGCAAAGCCCCTTAAAAATCCCTGGGAGATAAAAATAGAATCTGGGCAATAAAATAAAGTCTAACCTTTTTTATCCTTTGTGCTTTGTCTAATTTCACGTGCTCTTAGGGTCCCACATACAGAGGTTCAACAGCCAGCACTTCAGACCAGATTTCCTAGTGCAGAATGGCTGGGTCGACACCTCAGCTCCTGGGGCACAGTGCAGACTCCGCGATATAGAGCCTGAGCTGCAGCCAACTGGGCACTCGAGAGATTCGCCCCCTCCCTCCCACTGACTCTGACAGGATTTCTACACAGCAGCCCAGCCCACAGCCCACGGGGTAGCACATGCTCTCACCTCTCCATTCTCTGATCAAAATATAAAGTTTCCTTTGCTTCTGAACCAAACTCAGTCTCAATCTGTTGGCTCCAATGACACTGGGCAGGGGGACACTTGTTGTGGTCCACTCTGGAGGATCAGTAACAGAAATTGAGAACATTGTAACTTCAATGAACAGATGTGTGAGCCAAACTGTAATTAACATAGAACAGTGTATAAGGCTCGGGCAAAATAAGATGTTTCTAACACTTCCATTTGATATTTCCATCACTTTATTATAAGCAAGTTCAGTGAAAAGGTCTTATTTGTCAGGTCAATACTAGAGAAACGAAGTGATTTCTTTCCAAGGATGTACATCTAATAATCTTGGTTAAAGCTTCAATCTTGTTTTAAATGCTTTTCCATTGAAAATGATACCTCTCTTTCAACTCCCCCATTTCTGAGAAGTATAAAATCTTATAATTTATTAAGACCAAATGGGAAAGGTGGGAGGAGGGATAAATTAACAGTTTGGGATTAACACATACACACTGCTATGTATAAAATCGATCATCAACAAGGAACTACTGTATAGCACAGGGAACTACACTCAATATTTTGCAATAACCTATAAGGGGAAATAATCTGAAAAAGAATAGATGTTTTTATTGACATCATCTATTAATGACAGTTAAAATGGAACCTAAGGGAAGCCAGTGGTGAGTGCTTCTGACCCTGAAGACTTCAATCATCTAAAGTTTGGACTCTGCCTACTTCCCAAGGCCCTTAATGAACCTATGTGTAGCCGTAGCTTAAAAAATTCCCCAGTTTGGGTTGTGGAGAGACACTGATTTTGACAAAGCCCTGGTGTTCTCCTCACATGAATGGGACACTTCCTACAGCTAAAACATGCCTGTCACACCCAGAGGATGGTATACCGTCTGATCGGGAAGAGTTTGGAAAAGGCATCTCATCTCCTCATCTCCTGGTGCTCGGGTTCACCCCTCCAGCGTCTTTACGAACAGTCTCCCCACTTGGAGATGTCAGCACTGTCAACATCCTTTTTGGAATTTGTCCAGAGGATGAAGCAGAAGGAGGAGGAACAATGAGAGACAAGTCCTAGGTGTTCGGACAGGCACATGTCACTCTAATTTCCAATCAGGAAGACGAATTGACCAAACGCTAGGGTTGCCCATGGAAACAGAATTGGGCTTGAGGAAATCCCGCTGCTTTGTGGCCAGTTCCCATAAACACAAGTTGAAAAATGGAACTCAGGGACACTAAAATTCACGAAACTGCAGAGTTGAAAATATCTATCACTGAAAAATATCTTGAGGAAAGTCAGAGAAAAGGACTTGTAAGCAACGGAGAATGGCAGGAAAGGGATTGGAAGAGGTAGAAAGGACTCGCCATTAAGCACAAGAAAAGGGGCTGAACATTGCCAACATTGCAGTTGGCCAAAAAGGGTGTATGTGTCTTTTTCTGTATATATTCAAGAAAAGGGCATACACTTTTTTAGCCAACCAAACAGGTGGGCACTGGAAATCAGTACTACAAAACATATCACTTCGCATCAGTCAGAAGAGCCTTCCTCATAAAGTGTAAACACCAGAAATGCAGGACAGGGCAAGGAGAAAAGGGAGCCCTGTGAGGCTTATAGTGGAAATGTATATTGCCAACGGTCACTCTGGATAAGTGTATTGTGTTTACTAAAGCATCTAAAAAATGAGCTACAGAGCACAGGGCACTTGCACTCATGGACGTATATCTTGGGAAAAACAAAAATGGAGAGGACACAGGCACCCCAATGTTTACCGCCTCTCTGTTTAAGAGATCCTCGACTAGGATATAATTTATATGTCTGTGGAGGGAAAAAATGGATAGAGATGTGGCACTTATGTAGAGTGGAATATTACTCAGCCTGAAAATCAATGAAATATGGCCAGTTGTAACAACCCCAGAGGAGTTACGTATGATCATTCGAAGTCACATAATTCAAAAAGAAAAAGACATACGATACTACTAATACATGGAATATAAACGAGGCTAAAAATGAACTGAGTTACAAAACAGAACGGGGTCTCAGATTTAGAAAACCAACTTATGCTTGCTTAAGGATAAAGGAGAGTTGGGGTGCTGCATAAAACCAGAGATTGAAATTAGCACAGATACCGTTCCATAAGCCAAATATGTAATAGAAAAAACCTACTCCCTGGTCAACGAAATGGACTCAACACCCCATATTCAGCACCTAGGAATATACGGGACGAGTAAGAGTCTTAATACCTATGGATTTATATGTCTCGGTAAGAGAATCAAGCGTGTGTACAGCTGCATGAAGGCAGCAGTGAAAATCAGCTAAATCACATTATCAAAATAAATTTCAAAAACAAAACACAATGACAGTGAAATAGAGAGCAATTCTTAAATAATTCATTCAGGGCTTGTGATGCAACCTGGATTTACCACATCTACACCCAGAGATGGGTGAGACAAAAGGCTGGACACTTCGGGCTGATAGCATTGGTGAGGTTCGGTAAGCAAATGCAGACCCTTTGAAGTCATACTGCATGGTACCCATTCCATGGGTCCCAACTCTCCAGGTTTAAGGGATTCTTCCTTCAACTTAAACATGCTTGGGAACCCCAGAATATGGTGCACCGTGTGACCGGGAAGTCTTTTCAAATGCATCTCAGTTTTCGTCCCCTTTTACTCGTGTTCACAATTCCAGACCATTTACTAACACTCTCACCACTTGGAGAGTCAGTGCCTTTAACCTCCTGTTTGGCACAGTTTGCAATTTCCGCACAAGATGAACAGGAATAGGGAGAACAAATGAGTGACTAGCTGTAGGTGTCTGCACGGGCAAATGTAACGCTCATTTCCCACCAGGAAGAGGAATTAACCAAAGGCTCAGCATGCCATTCCGGAACCAGATTAGGGCCTGAAGCAATCCTGCGGGTTTGCGGATAGCTCACAAGAAAGCGAGTTGAAGGAAGGAGCTCAGGGACACTGTAATTCACAAACAGGCAGAGTTATAATTGACAGCTATCGTCTAAAAATATATTGAAGGTAGGCTGCGAAGAGGACTTGAAAGTGGGGCAGAATTGCAGGAAAACGGTTTCAGGGGGTAGACTGGAATTGCATTTAAAGCATAGGAAAAGAGGCAGAACGTCGACAATGATGCACTTGGCCAAAAAGGGCGTATGCGTTTTTTCCTGAATATATTCAGGAAAAAACGCATACGCCCTTTTTGGCCAACCAAGCAAGCATGTTAAAGTAATCTGGACTACAATGAAGTCTCACTGCCCCCCGGTCAAAAGGGCCATCTGAAAAAAGTGTAAAATCCAGAAAGGCAGCACAGGCCATGGAGAACAGGAAGTTTTGTTATGCTGATTGGCGGGATGTAAATTGCCAACAGCCACTCTGGACAAGTGTATGGTGTTTCCTGAAACACCTAAAAAACAAAGCAACGGCGCCTACGGCACTTCCACTTATGGTCCTATAGTTTAGGGAAATTAAAATCAAAACCACGCAGCCACCCCAAATTTTCGAATGGCTCTGTTTACAATATACTCATCTATGGTACAAGTTAAATATCCCAGAAAGCGGAAAATGGATAAAGAAATTGTGCTACGAACGTAGAATGGAATATCACTCAGCAATGAAATCTATGTCTTCAGGCCCGTCGTGGCATAATGAGTGGATTCAGGTATGAAGACTCTAAGTGAAATTAGTCACACAGAGCAAGAAACATGATAAGATATCACTAATACACGGAATGTAAACTTGGCTACACATTAACTGAATTACAAAACAGAACAGGGTCTCAAATTTAGCAAACCAACCAATGCTTGCTTAAGGCGAAAGGTGAGTTGGAGTGCTACATAAAACCAGAGATTGAAATTAGCACAGATACCGTTCCATAAGTCGAATATGCAATAGTCAAGACCTACTCCTTGCTCAATAAAATGGACTCAACAGCCCAAATTCAACGCCTAGGAATATACCTGACTAGTAAGAATCTTAAAACCCATGGATTTATATGTCTCCATAAGAGAATCAAGCGTGTATACAGCGGTATAAACGCAGCAGTGAAAATCCGATAAATCCCATTATCAAAATGAATTATAAAAACAAAACACAATGACAGTGAAATAGAAAGCAATTCTTAAATAATTCATTCAGGACTTGTGATGCAACCTGGATTTACCATATCTACACCCAGAGCTGGGTGAGACATAAGGCTGGACACTTTGAGCTGATAGCATTGGTGAGGTTCGGTGAGCAAATGCAGACCCTTTGAAGTCATACTGCATGATACCCATTCCATGGGTCCCAACTCTCCAGGTTTAAGGGATTCTTCCTTTAGCTAAAACATGCATGGGAAACCCAGAGTATGGTCCCTGTGACTGCGCAACGTTTTTAAATGCATCTAAGTTTTCGTCCCCTGATACTCGGGTTGACCATTCCGGACGGTATAATAACACTCTCCCCGCTTGGAGAGTCAGTGCCTTTAACCTCCTGTTTGACACAGTGTGCAATTTCTGCGCAAGATGAACAGGAATAGGGAGAAACAATGAGAGACTAGCTGTAGGTGTCTGCACGGGCAAATTTATGCTCATTTCCCTCCAGGAAGTGGAATTAACCAAAGGCTCAGCATGCCGGGCTTGAACCAGATTAGGGCCTGAAGCAATCCTGCGGTTTTGCGGCCAGCTCACAAGAAAACGAGTTGAAGAAAGGAGCTCAGGGGCACTGTCATTCACAAACCTGCAGAGTTATAAATGACAACTATCGTCCAGAAATACATTGAAGAAGGCTGCGAAGAGGAGTTGACAGCGGGGCAGAATTGCTGGAAAACGATTTCAGGGGGTAGACTGGAATTGCATTTAAAGCATAGAAAAGAGTCATAACGTCGACAATGATGCACTTGGCCAAAAAGGGCGTATGCGTTTTTACCTGAATATATTCAGGAAATAACGCATACGCACCTTTTGGCCAACCAAGCAAGCGTGTAAAGGAAATCTGCACTACAATGAAGTCTCACTGCCCCCCGGTGAAAAGGGCCTTCTGAAAAAAGTGTAAAATCCAGAAAGGCAGGACAGGCCATGGAAACAGGGAGCCTTGTTATGCTGATGGATGGGATATAAATTGCCAACAGCCACTCTGGAGAAGTGTATGGTGTTTCCTGAAACACCTAAAAAACAAAGCAACGGAGCGTACGGCACTTCCACTTAAGCTCCTATAGCTTACGGAAATTAAAATCAAAAAGACACAGCCACTCTAAAATTTCAGAAGGCTCTGTTTACAAGAACCCCATCTATGGTACAAGTTAAATATCCCAGAAAGCGAAAAATGGATAAAGAAGTTGTGGTACGAACGTACTTTGGAATAACACTCAGCAATGAAATCTAGGTCATCAGGCCCATCGCGGCATAAAGAGTGGATTCAGGTCCAATGATTCTAAGTGAAATAAGTCACACAAAACAAGAAACATCATAAGATATCACTAATACACGGAATGTAAACTTGGCTACACATGAACTGAATTACAAAACAGAACAGGGACTCAAATTTAGAAAAGCAACCAATGCTTGCTTAAGGGCAAAGGTGAGTAGAGGTGCTGCATAAAACCAGAGATTGAAATTAGCACAGATACCGTTCCATAAGCCAAATATGTAATAGTCAAGACCTACTCCTTGCTCAACGACATGGACTCAACACCGCATATTCAACGCCTAGGAATACACCTGACTAGTAAGAATCTTCTAACCCATGGATTTATATGTCTCTGTAAGAGAATCAAGCGTGTGTACAGCGGCATAAAACAGCAGTGAAAATCCGATAAATCCCATTATCAAACTAAATTACAAAAACAAAACACAATGACAGTGAAATAGAGAGCAATTCTTAAATAATTCATTCAGGGCTTGTGATGCAACCTGGATTTACCACATCTACACCCAGAGCTGGGTGAGACATAAGGCTGGACACTTCTGACTGATAGCATTGGTGAGGTTCAGTGAGCAAATGCAGACCCTTTGAAGTCATACTGCATGGTACCCGTTCCATGGGTCCCAACTCTCTAGGTTTAAGGAATTCTTCCTTCAGCTTAAACATGCTTGGGAATCCCAGAGTATGGTCTGCCGTGTGACTGGGAAACGATTTTAAATGCCTCTCAGGTTTCGTTCCCTGGTACTTGGGTTCACCATTCCAGACGCTTTACTAACTCTCTACCCACTTGGAGAGTCAGTGCCTTTAACCTCCTGTTTGGCACAGTTTGCAATTTCTGCGCAAGATGAACAGGAATAGGGAGAACCAATGAGAGACTAGCTTTAGGGTCTGCACGGGCAACTTAAATGTTCATTTCCCACCAGAAAGAGGAATTTACCAAAGTCTCAGCGTGCCATGCCGAAACCATTTTAGGGCCTGAAGCAATCCTGTGGGTTTGCGGCCAGCTCACAAGAAAGCGAGTTGAAGAAAGGAGCTCAGGGACACTGTAATTAACAAACCTGCAGAGTTATAAATGACAGGTATCATACCAAAATATATTGAAGTAAGGCTGCGAAGAGGGCTTGAAAGCGGGGCAGAATTCCAGGAATATGATTTCAGGAGGTAGACGGGCAGTGCTCTGAAAGCATAGGAGAAGAGGCCGATCCTCGACAATGATGCACTTGGTCAAAAAGTGCATATGCGTTTTTTCAGGGCCCTCATTAAAGAGGGTAGGAGGCTCCCAGCATGCTTTCGTGGCCAACAGTGGGCCCACATCGCCAAGGCGATGTGAGCCAGCCAGGCAGGAGTGACCTCACATCAGAGGGCCCACCTCACAGAAGGGTAAGGAACCCAGCCAGGATCAGACTCTCACCAGAGTGCCCACATCAGCAAGGGGCTGTGAACCACGCAGGAGTATCATCACACCTGTGGGGCCACATCATCAAAAGTTCAGGTACACAAAAAAGGTGGCCTCAAACCAGAGGACCCACATCACC
The DNA here is from genome assembly GCF_059928025.1 of Delphinapterus leucas. Lineage (NCBI taxonomy): Eukaryota > Metazoa > Chordata > Mammalia > Artiodactyla > Monodontidae > Delphinapterus > Delphinapterus leucas. Next base: position 10,143,182 of record NW_028322239.1, read on the forward strand.
ATGAGTTTCAGAGCGAGGCAGGCAGGATTAACCTCACAACACATGGCCCATTGTATAAAAAAGGTGAGGAACCCAGCAGTTGGAACATCCCAGCAGGCGGCCCAGAGCACCGAGGCTATGGGATCCAGGCAGTGATGAACTCACAACAGAGGGCCCTCATCATGAAACTGTGAGCAAACCAGCCGTTGTGACCTCAGAGCACAAGGCCCACATCCCCATGGGGAAGGGAACCAAGCAGGAGTGTCATCGCACCAGTGGGCACACATCAGAAAATGTGGGGAGCCCAGCAGTTAGGGCCTGACGCCAGAGGGCTCTCATCACTGAGGAGAGGAGGCTCCCAGCAGGCTCCAACTGCTACCAGAGGGCCGCCATCGCCAATGCGGGATGTGCCAGCCAGGCAGGAGTGACCTCAGAGCAGAGGGCCCACCTCACAAAAGTGTGAGGAACCCAAAGAGGATCAGACTCTCACCACAGGGCCCACATCACCAAGGGAATGGGAACCAGGCTGGAGTGTCCTCACACCAGTGAGGCGTCATCACCGAAATGTGGGTGACCCAGCACACGTGGCCTCAAACCAGAGGACACACATCACCAAGGGGCTGGGAGTGAGGCAGGCAGGAGGAGCCTCAAAACATAGGGCCCATGGAATAAAAATGGTGAGGAATCCAGCAGTTGGAACCTCCCAGTAGGCGGCCAGGAGCAGCGAGGCTATGGGATCCAGACCTGACTGAACTCAAAACAGAGGGCCCTCATCATGAAACTCTGAGCAACCCAGGCGTTGGGACCTCAGAGCAGAAGGCCCACATTCCCATGTGGTTGGGAACATGGCATAAGTGTACTCGCACCACAGGGCACACATCAGAGAATTTTGGGAGCTCAGAAGTTAGGGCCTGATGCCAGAGGGCCCTCATTACCAAGGGGAGGAGACTCCAAGCAGGCACCAACTCCCAACTGAGGGCCCATGTCGCCAAGGGGACGTGTGACAGCCAGGCAGGAGTGACCTCACAGCAGAGGACCTACCTCACAGAAGGGTGAGGAACCCAGCCAGGATAAGACTCTCACTAGAGGGCCCACATCACCAAGGGGATCAGAAACAGGCAGGACTGTCTTCACACCAGTGTGGCCACATCATAGAAAGGTGAGGAACCCAGCACATGTGGCCTAAACCAGAAGACCCACATCTCGAAGGGGCTCAGAGTGAGGCAGGCAGGAGGAGCCTCAAAACACAGGGCCCATAGAATAAAAAAGCTGAGGAATCCTGCAGTGGGAACCTCCCAGCAGGCGGCCCAGAGCACCGAGTCTATGCGATCCAGGCGGCAGTGAACTCACAGCAGAGGGCCCACATCATGAAACTGTGAGCAACCCAGCCATTGGGACCTCAGAGCAGAAGGCCCACATCCCCATGGGGATGGGAACCTCGCAGGAGTGTCCTCGCACCACTTAGCACGTATCAGAAAATGTGGGTACCCAGCAGTTAGGGCCTGATGCAAGAGGGCCGTCATCACCGAGGGGAGGAGGCTCCCAGCAGGCTCCAACTGCCACAAGAGGGCCGATGTTGCCCAGGCGGGGTGTGCCAGCCAGGCAGGAGTGACCTCACAGCAGAGGGCCCACCTCACAGAAGGGTGAGGAACCCAGCCAGGACCAGACTCTCACCAGAGGGCCCACATCATCAAAGGGATAGGAACCAGGCAGGAGTGTCCTCACACCAGTGGGGCCACATCATCGAAAGGTGAGGGACCCAGCACACGTGGCCTCAAACCAGAGGGCACACATCACCAAGGGGCTGGGAGTGAGGCAGGCAGGAGGAGTCTCAAAACAGAGGGCCCATAGAAGAAAAAAGGTGAGGAATCCCGCAGTTGGAACCTCCCAGCAGGTGGCCAGGAGCAGCGAGGCTATGGGATCCAGGCAGGAGTGAACTCACACCTGAGGGCCCTCATCATGAAACTGAGCAACCCAACGTTGGGACCTCAGAGCAGAAGGCCCACATTCCCATGAGGTTGGGAAACTGGCAGGAGTGTACTCGCACCACAGGGTGCACATCAGAAAATTTTTGGAGCCCAGGAGATACGGCCTGACGCCAGAGGGCCCTCATTACCGAGGGTAGGAGACTCCCAGCAGGCACCAACTCCCACCAGAGGGCCAACGTCGCCAAGGCTGGGTGTGCCAGCCAGGCAGGTTGACCTCAGAGAAGAGGTCCCACCGCACAGAAGTGTGAGTAACCCAACAAGGATCTGACTCTCACCGGAGGGCCCACATCACCAAGAGGATGGGAACCAGGCAGGAGTGTCCGCAGACCAGTGGGCCCACATCAGCCAAAGGTGAGGAACCCAGCACATGAGGCCTCAAACCAGAGGACACACATCACCAAGGGGCTGGGAGTGAGGCAGGTGTCTGGAGGGGCACATTTAACTCTAATTTCCCACCAGGAAGAGGAATTAACCAAAGGCTCAGAGTGACGTGCTGGACCCTGATTACGGCCTGAAGCAAACCTGCGGTTCTGTGGCCAGCTTTCAAGGAAACGAGTTTTAAAGGAAATCACGGGCACTGTAATTCACAAACCTGCAGAGTTATAAATGACAGCTATTGGCAAAAATATATTGAAGTAAGTCTACAAAGAGGACTTGAAAACGAGGCAGAATTGCAGGAATCATATTTCAGGAGGTAGATTGGAATTGCATTTAAAGCATGTGAAAAGCGGCAGATCTTTGACAGTGATGCACTTGGACAAAAGTGCGTATACATTTTTTCCTGAATATATTCAGGAAAAAACGCATATGCCCTTTTTGGCCAACCAAGCACTTGAGCACTGGAAATCCGCACTACAATGAAGTCTCATTTCCCATTCATCAAAAGGGCCATCTGAAAAAAGTGTAAAAACCAGATAAAAAGGACAGGCCATGGAGAACAGGGAGCCTTGTTATGCTGATGGGCGGGATGTAAGTTGCCAACAGACACTCTGGAGATGTTTATGGTGTATCCTGAAACATCTGAAAAACAAGGCTACAGACCCTAGGGCACTTCCACTTTTGGCCCTATAGCTTAGGAAAATTAAAATCAACAAGACACAGCCAACACAAAATTTAGGTCTGCTGTGTTTACAAGAACCTCGAATCCAATACAAATTAAATATCCCAGAAAGAAAAAAATGGATAAAGGAGTTGTGGTACGTACGTAAAATGGAATATCACTCTCCAATGAAATCTATGTCATCAGGCCCGTCGCGGCATAATGAGTGGATTCAGGTACGATGTTTCTAAGTGAAATAAGTCACACAGAAAATGAAACATCATAAGATATCACTAATACACCGAATGTAATCTTGGCTACACATGAACTGAATTACAAAACAGAACAGGGTCTCAAATTTAGAAAACCAACTTATGTTTGCATAAGGGGAAAGGTGAGTTGGGGTGCTGCATAAAACCAGAGATAGAAATTAGCTCAGATACCATTCCATAAGTCAAATATATAAGAGTCAAGACCTACCCCTTGCTCAACGAGATGGACTAAACACCCTATATTCAACGCCTAGGAATACACCTGACTAGTAAGAATCTTCAAACCCATGGATTTATATGTCTCCATAAGAGAATCAAGCGTGTGTACAGCTGCATGAATGCAGCAGAGAAAATCCGATAAATCCCGTTATCAAAATGAATTACAAAAACAAAACACAATGACAGTGAAATAGAGAGCAATTCTTAAATAATTCATTCAGGGCTTGTGATGCAACCTGGATTTACCTCATCTACACCCAGAGCTGAGTGAGACATAAGGTTGGACACTTCAGGCTGATAGCATTGGTGAGGTTCGATGAGCAAATGCAGACCCTTTGAAGTCATACTGCATGGTACCCATTCCATGGGTCCCAACTTCCAGGTTTAAGGGATTCTTCCTTCAGCTAAAACATGCATGGGAAACGCACAGTATGGTGCACCAAGTGACCGGGAAACGTTTTCAAATGCATCTCAGTTTTCGTCCCCTTTTACTCGGGTTCACAATTCAAGACCCTTTACTAACACTCTCCCCACTTGGAGAGTCAGTGCCTTTAACCTCCTGTTTGGCACAGTTTGCAATTTCTGCGCAAGATGTACAGGAATACGGAGAACCAATGAGAGACTAGCTGTAGGTGTCTGCACGGGCAAATTTAACGCTCATTTCCCACCAGGAAGAGGAATTAACCCAAGGCTCAGCATGCCGTGCCGGAACCAGTTTAGGGCCTGAAGCAATCCTGCTCGTTTGCGGCCAGCTCACAAGAAAGCGATTTGAAGAAAGGAGCTCAGGGGCACTGTAATTCACAAACCTGCAGAGTTATAAATGACAGCTATCTTCCAAAAATATATTGAAGTAAGGCTGCCAAGACGACTTGAAAGCGGGACAGAATTGCAGGAAAACTATTTCAGGGGGTAGACTGGAATTCATTTAAAGCATAGGAAAAGAGGCAGAACGTCAACAATGATGCACTTGGCCAAAAGGTGCGTATGCGTTTTTTCCTGAATATATTCAGGAAAAAACGCATACGCCCTTTCTGGCCAACCAAGCAAGCACGTTAAAGAAATCTGCACTACAGTGAAGTCTCACTGCCCCCCAGTCAAAAGGGCCATCTGAAAAAAGTGTAAAATCCAGAAAGGCAGCACAGGCCATGGAGAACTGGGAGCCTTGTTATGCTGATGGGTGGGATGTAAATTGCCAAGAGCCACTCTGGAGAAGTGTATGGTGTTTCCTCAAACACCTAAAAAACAAAGCAACGGAGCCTACGGCACTTCCACTTATGGTCCTATAGCTTAGGGAAATTAAAATCAGAAACGGACAGCCACCCCAAAGTTTCACACGGCTCTGTTTACAAGAACCTCGTCTACGGTACAAGTGAAATATCCCAGAAAGCTAAAAATGGATAAAGAAGATGTGGTACGTACGTACAATGGAATATCACTCACCAATGAAATCTATGTCATCTGGCCCGTCGTGGCATAAAGAGTGGATTCAGGTATGATGATTCTAAGTGAAATAAGTCACACAGAAAATGAAGCATCATAAGATATCATTAATACACCGAATGTAATCTTGGCTACACATGAACTGAATTACAAAACAGAACATGGTCTCAAATTTAGAAAACAAACTTATGTTTGCTTAAGGGGAAAGGTGAGTTGGGGTGCTGCATAAAACCAGAGATAGAAATTAGCACAGATACCATTCCATACGTCAAATATGTAATAATCAAGACCTACCCCTTGCTCAACGAAATGGGCTAAACACCCTATATTCAACGCCTAGGAATACACCTGACTAGAAAGAATTTTCAAACCCATGGATTTATATGTCTCCATAAGAGAATCAAGCGTGTGCAGCTGCATGAAGGCAGCAGAGAAAATCCGATAAATCCCATTATCAAAATGAATTACAAAAACAAAACACAATGACAGTGAAATAGAGAGCAATTCTTAAATAATTCATCCAGGGCTTGTGATGCAACCTGTATTTACCTCATCTAAACCCAGAGCTGAGTGAGACATAAGGTTGGACACTTCGGGCTGATAGCATTGGTGAGGTTCGATGAGCAAATGCAGACCATTTGAAGTCATACTGCATGGTACCCATTCCATGGGTGCCAACTCTCCAGGTTTAAGCGATTCTTCCTTCAGTTAAAACATGCATGGGAAACCCACAGTATGGTGCACCGTGTGACCGGGAAACGTTTTCAAATGCATCTCAGTTTTCGTCCCCTTTTACTCAGGTTCACAATTCCAGACCCTTTACTAACACTCTCCCCAATTGGAGAGTCAGTGCCTTTAACCTCCTGTTTGGCACAGTTTGTAATTTCTGCGCAAGATGAACAGGAATAGGGAGAACCAATGAGAGACTAGCTGTAGGTGTCTGCACGGGCAAATGTAACGCTCATTTCCCACCAGGAAGAGGAATTAACCAAAGGCTCAGCATGCCGTAACGGAACCAGATTAGGGCCTGAAGCAATCGTGCGGGTTTGCGACCAGCTAAAAGAAAGCGATTTGAAGAAAGGACCTCAGGGGCACTGTAATTCACAAACCTGCAGAGTTATAAATGACAGCTATCTTCCAAAAATATATTGAAGTAAGGCTGCGAAGACGACTTGAAAGCGGGACAGAATTGCAGGAAAACGATTTCAGGGGGTAGACTGGAATGCATTTAAAGCATAGGAAAAGAGGCAGAACGTCGACAATGATGCACTTGGCCAAAAGGTGCGTATGCGTTTTTTCCTGAATATATTCAGGATAAAACGCATACGCCCTTTTTGGCCAACCAAGCAAGCACGTTAAAGAAATCTGCACTACAGTGAAGTCTCACTGACCCCCAGTCAAAAGGGCCATTTGAAAAAAGTGTAAAATCCAGAAAGGCAGCACAGGCCATGGAGAACTGGGAGCCTTGTTATGCTGATGGGCGGGATGTAAATTGCCAAGAGCCACTCTGGAGAAGTGTATGGTGTTTCCTCAAACACCTAAAAAACAAAGCAACGGAGCCTACGGCACTTTCACTTATGGTCCTATAGCTTAGGGAAATTAAAATAAGAAACGCACAGCCACCCCAAAGTTTCACACGGCTCTGTTTACAAGAACCGCATCTACGGTACAAGTTAAATATTGCAGAAAGCAAAAAATGGATAAAGAATTTGTGGTACGTACGTACAATGGAATATCACTCTCCAATGAAATCTATGTCATCAGGCCCATCGCGGCATAATGAGTGGATACAGGTACGATGATTCTAAGTGAAATAAGTCACACAGAAAATGAAACATCATAAGATATCTCTAATATACCGAATGTAATCTTGGCTACACATGAACTGAATTACAAATCAGAACAGGGTCTCAAATTTAGAAAAGCAACTTATGTTTGCTTTAGGGGAAAGGTGAGTTGGGGTGCTGCATAAAACCAGAGATAGAAATTAACACAGATACCATTCCATACGTCAAATATGTAATAGTCAAGACCTACCCCTTGCTCAACAAAATGGGCTAAACACCCTATATTCAACGCCTAGGAATACACCTGACTAGTAAGAATCTTCAAACCCATGGATTTATATGTCTCCATAAGAGAATCAAGCATGTGTACAGCTGCATGAAGGCAGCAGAGAAAATCCGATAAATCCCATTATCAAAATGAATTACAAAAACAAAACACAATGACAGTGAAATAGAGAGCAATTCTTAAATAATTCATTCAGGGCTTGTGATGCAACCTGGATTTACCACATCTCCACCCAGAGCTGAGTGAGACATAAGGCTGGACACTTCTGACTGATAACATTGGTGAGGTTCAGTGAGCAAATGCAGACCCTTTGAAGTCATACTGCATGGTACCCGTTCCATGGGTCCCAACTCTCCAGGTTTAAGGAATTCTTCCTTCAGCTTAAACATGCTTGGGTATCCCAGAGTATGGTCCGCCGTGTGACTGGGAAACGATTTTAAATGCCTCTCAGGTTTCGTTCCCTGGTACTTGGGTTCACCATTCCAGACGCTTTACTAACTCTCTACCCACTTGGAGAGTCAGTGCCTTTAACCTCCTGTTTGGCACAGTTTGCAATTTCTGCGCAAGATGAACAGGAATAGGGAGAACCAATGAGAGACTAGCTTTAGGGTCTGCAAGGGCAACTAAAATGTTCATTTCCCACCAGAAAGAGTAATTTACCAAAGTCTCAGCGTGCCGTGCCGAAACCATTTTAGGGCCTGAAGCAATCCTGTGGGTTAGCGGCCAGCTCACAAGAACGCGAGTTGAAGAAAGGAGCTCAGGGACACTGTAATTAACAAACCTGCAGAGTTATAAATGACAGGTATCATACCAAAATATATTGAAGTAAGGCTGCGAAGAGGGCTTGAAAGCGGGGCAGAATTCCAGGAATATGATTTCAGGAGGTAGACGGGCAGTGCTCTGAAAGCATAGGAGAAGAGGCCGATCCTCGACAATGATGCACTTGGTCAAAAAGTGCATATGCGTTTTTTCAGGGCCCTCATTAAAGAGGGTAGGAGGCTCCCAGCATGCTTTCGTGGCCAACAGTGGGCCCACATCGCCAAGGCGATGTGAGCCAGCCAGGCAGGAGTGACCTCACATCAGAGGGCCCACCTCACAGAAGGGTAAGGAACCCAGCCAGGATCAGACTCTCACCAGAGTGCCCACATCAGCAAGGGGCTGTGAACCACGCAGGAGTATCATCACACCCGTGGGGCCACATCATCAAAAGTTGAGGTACACAAAAAATGTGGCCTCAAACCAGAGGACCCACATCACCATGAGTTTCGGAGCGAGGCAGGCAGGATTAACCTCACAACACATGGCCCATTGTATAAAAAAGGTGAGGAACCCAGCAGTTGGAACATCCCAGCAGGCGGCCCAGAGCACCAAGGCTATGGGATCCAGGCAGTGATGAACTCACAACAGAGGGCCCTCATCATGAAACTGTGAGCAAACCAGCCGTTGTGACCTCAGAGCACAAGGCCCACATCCCCATGGGGAAGGGAACCAAGCAGGAGTGTCATCGCACCAGTGGGCACACATCAG